>NC_053026.1:440322530-440341444 GCF_003073215.2 Triticum urartu | reverse complement strand
AGAAAAATACTGCCTTGTTGAATCATTGAAAAGATCCATTTCTCTGGCCTTCCTAGTGAAGATGCCGCTACCCATCTTAATAGCTTCGTTGATTTGTGTGACATGCAAAACAGAAAGATGTCGATAATGATATTGTTAAATTGAAGCTATTTCCTTTTTCGCTTAGAGATCGTGCTAAAGCTTGGTTTTCATCTTTGCCTAAAAATAGTATTGATTCATGGAACAAGTGCAAAGATGCTTTTATCTCTAAGTATTTTCCTCCCGCTAAGATCATCTCTCTTAGAAACGATATTATGAACTTTAAACAACTTGATCATGAACATGTTGCACAAGCTTGGGAGAGAATGAAATTAATGATACGTAATTGCCCTACTCATGGTTTGAATTTGTGGATGATTATACAAAAAATTTATGCCAGGATTGAATTTTGCTTCTAGAAATCTTTTAGATTCGGCCGCGGGAGGCACTTTTATGGAAATCACTTTAGGAGAGCTACTAAACTCCTAGATAATATTATGGTTAATTATTCTCAATGGCATACTGAAAGATCATAATAAAAAGGTGCATGCGATAGAAGAAATTAATGTTTTGAGTGGAAAGATGGATGAACTTATGAAATTATTTGCTAATAAGAGTGTTCTTCTGATCCTAATGATATGCCCTTGTCTACTTTGATTGAGAATAATAATGAATCTATGGATGTGAATTTTGTTGGTAGGAACAATTTTGGTAACAACGCGTATAGAGGAAATTTAACTAGGCCTTATCCTAGTAATCCCTCTAATAATTATGGTAATTCCTACAACAATTCTTATGGAAATTATAATAAGATGCCCTCTGATTTTGAATCTAATATTAAAGAATTTATTCTTCGCAAAAGAATTTTAATGCTATGATTGAAGAAAAATTGCTTAAGATTGATGATTTGGCTAGGAACTTGATAGAATTGCTCTTGATGTTGATTCTTTGAAACTTAGATCTATTCCACCTAAGCATGATATCAATGAGTCTCTCAAAGCCATGAGAATTTCCATTGACGAGTGCAAAGAAAGAACCGCTAGGATGCGTGCTAAGAAAGATGCCTTTATAAAAGCGTGTTCTTCTAGTTCCTATGAAAATAATGACGAAGATCTAAAAGTTATTGATGTGTCCCCTATTAAATCTTTGTTTTTCAATATTAATCTTGATTATAATGGGACTGAATATGATCCACCTTTACCTAGAAGGCGTTCTAAGAATTCTGAACCTTTTGATCTTGATGCTAAATTTGATAAAAGTGGGATTGAAGAAATTAAAACCCTAGATGTTGCTAAACCCACTATTATGGATTTCAAGGAATTTAACTATGAAAATTGCTCTTTGATTGATTGTATTTCCTTGTTGCAATCCGTGCTAAATTCTCCTCACGCTTATAGTCAAAATAAAGCGTTTACTAAACATATCGTTGATGCCTTGATGCAATGTTATGAAGAAAAACTTGAATTGTAAGTTTCTATCCCTAGAAAACTTTATGATGAGTGGGAACCTACTATTAAAATTAAATTAAATATCATGAGTTTTATGCTTTGTGTGATTTGGGTGCTAGTGTCTCTACTATTCCCAAAACTTTGTGTCATTTGCTAGATTTCCGTAATTTTGATGATTGCTCTCTAAACTTGCATCTTGCGGATTCCACTATTAAGAAACCTATGGGAAAAATTAATGATGTTATTATTGTTTCAAATAGGAATTATGTGCCCGTAGATTTTATCGTTCTTGATATATATTGCAATCCTTCTTGCCCTATTATTCTCGGTAGACCTTTCCTTAGAACGGTTGGTGCAATTATTGATATGAAGGAAGGGAATATTAGATTTCAATTTCCATTAAAAAAGGGCATGGAACACTTCCCTAGAAATAAAATAAAATTACCATATGAATCTATCATGAGAGCCACTTATGGATTGCCTACCAAAGATGGCAATACCTAGATCTATTCTTGCTTGTTATGCCTAGCTAGGGGCGTTAAATGTTAGCGCTTGTTGGGAGGCAACCCAATTTTATTTTTATTCCTTACTTTTTTCTCCTGTTCAGTAATAAATAAATTATTTAGCCTATGTTTTGGTTGTGTTTTTTGTGTTTAATTACTGTTTGTGCCAAGTAGAACCATTGGGAAGACTTGGGGAAAGTCTTGTTGAACTTGCTGTAAAAAACAGAAACTTTAGCACTCACGAGAACTTCTGTCATTTTTATTTGGAGAGTGATATTTAGTTAATTATTTTTTTAGATGATTAATATATAAATTACTCACGTCCAGAAATTTATTTTAGAATTTTTGGTGTTCCAGATCTTGCTCTAGCTACAGATTACTACAGACTGTTCTGTTTTTGATAGATTCTGTTTTTTGTGTGTTGTTTGCTTATTTTGATGAATCTATGGCTAGTAAAATAGTTTATACACCATAGAGAAGTTGTAATACAGTAGGTTTAACACCCATATAAATAAATAATGAGTTCATTACAGTACCTTGAAGTGTTCTTTTGTTTTCTTTCGCTAACGAAGCTCACGAGTTTTCTACTTTAAGTTTTGTGTTGTGAAGTTTTCAAGTTTTGGGTAAAGATTTGATAGATTATGGAACAAGGAGTGGCAAGAGCCTAAGATTGGGGATGCCCATGGCACCCCCAAGATAATCTAAGGACACCTAAAAGCCAAAGCTTGGGGATGCCCAGAAGGCATCCCCTCTTTCGTCTACTTCTATCGGTAACTTGTCTTGGAGCTATATTTTTATTCACCACATGATATGTGTTTTGCTTGGAGCGTCTTTTATGATTTGAGTCTTTACTTGTTAGTTTAACACAACCATCCTTTTTGTACACACCTTTTGAGAGAGCCATACATAATTTTGAATTTGATAGAATACTCTATGTGCTTCACTTATATCTTTTGAGCTCTATAGTTTTACTCTAGTGCTTCACTTATATCTTTTGAGTTTTATAGCTTTGCTCTAGCGCTTCACTTATATATTTTAGAGCACGGTGGTGGATTTGTTTTAGAGAAACTATTGATCTCTCATGCTTCACTTAGATTATTTTGAGAGTCTTAATAGCATGGTAATTTGCTTAATAATAATATGCTTGGTATTCAAGATTTGTAAAACTTCCTTTTGAGTGCGTTGAATACTAAGAAAAAAATTGATGCTTGATAATTGTTTTGAGATATGAGGATGGTGATATTAGAGTCATGCTAGTTGAGTAGTTGTGAATTTGAGAAATGCTTGTGTTGAAGTTTGTGATTCCCGTAGCATGCACGTATGATGAACCGTTATGTGATGAAGTCGGAGCAAGATTTATTTATTGACTAGTCGTCAACCCATGCAGATGCACGGGCTAGATATTTAATATGCAATAGTGGCATATTTCATTGAAATTTTTCACAAAAAATATTCCTCTAGGAAACACTCGGACGCGCCTGGTCGGATGAGGCCAACGCACATGATCCAACAGCTCCTGAACCGGCCAATCGGATAGACGCATGAGCTAGCCGAATGTGTGGCGCGCGCCTAATGTTCCCACGTACAACCCTTGAGAGTAATTAAATAAGATGCACACGGTTCAGTTTATATATATTAAGTGATGTTCTTTTTAATATTAGAAAAAATCATTAGAATATGCGAAAGTACATAAGAAGAAACACTCGACGAGGAGCAGAAGAGACACCGACGAATAAATAACCAAACAAGAGAAAAGATGGCCAAAAAAGAGAAATGTACAGTTGTCCTAAGTTATTATTAATTCTGTATGTTCTAATATAGAAGAAAATATTAAAACTGCATTGGTGAGTTATAACCTGGAGTTTCCATGCTCATCTATTCCATAACTTACCCTTTTGCATAATATGATAGCAAATGTAAAATCCAACGAGATATCAATCTTTTATAAGGAAATGTTATTGCGTCTAACTACAGGTAAATATAATAGGAGATAAAACTATCATAGTGCCATCCTTGAACATACCTTAACTTTCAAAACACATACTATAATCCTCGCAAAGTAGGGTTCACATACAATCTTCCCCAAAATTCATTAGATGACTGATATAATATTTCTAACACAGAAATACACAACCTAGTATGAATTTGATCATTGCAGCCCCAATATTTTTAAGGCTGCTCGAATGCGGAATGTTAATTTAAACTTCTCTGTTATACAAAATAAATTATGTAAACATCTTATTATTGGATATGAAATACCAACAAAGGGAGAAAATACATAACTGAAGAGAAAATGAGGTATTAAAATTGACATATTATAAATCATAGTCTAAAATCTAAGGCTTTATACTAAGAAAATTGCGTCTTGCATTAAGAAAACTGGCAGAGACAAATAATATATTTAGAATTTAAAAGGTAATCCAGTCTAGAAATTATCTTGAAGATAAATTGTTCACCTCCACCTTCACTATCATGGAGATTGATATGTAGGACAAAATGTTGAAATCATTAGAAATACTATGAAAGTACTTTACGAGTTTACCTAACAAATCTTATAATGTCGGAAATTTGGATGAGTCATTTAGGTTCAGGGAAAAGAATTATGCCTAGTAAAAAACTCTACCCGAGAGGGACATTTAATGTAGAAGATATATATAAAGTTTCTTAGCCTGTCCGATGGAAAGCATGCAAGCACCACATATTAAACCATATTTTCTTTTGTATCTGGTTAGGCATTCACGTAAAAAGAAAGTGAAATAGAATCATATACTTTATGAAGAGAAAACAAATATTACTTATTGGTAGCATGACAAATCTGTAATAAATAGATATACTTAATATAAAAAATATTCCATACTTGCAAAAGGTTGACATATCCATCTTTTTCAGAAGTACCATTCAAGGTGGGGGTGATCTAGCATGCGGACATCATTAGGACGAAGAAGACGGACATATACTCCTGAAGAATAAAGCAGAAGAGGGCGAGACTGGGACATTATAGTGCTGGGTGGAGAGGTGGTGGTGTTAGCTACTGCCTCCATGCTGAACTGGCAAGGCTGGGCTATCTGGAGATTTGAAGAGACAACACATGTGAGCGTCAATAGAGGAAAAGCCAGATAAAATAATTAAAAACTACGTACTTACTGTTTCGGCAAGTGCATATTTCGGTGTGCAGCACAGATTCAATTAGGCAACTATAGTACGTACCTACACCTATCTTTGGTGTCCCCTCTCCCCCTTCCTCATGAGATGCTGCCAAGCAAGAGTTACATACAGGGCAACAGAGTGCTAATTAATTTTTTAGTCATGAGTACTATAGGGACTACATTATATAGCACATCAAGGTAACATGCAAATTTGTATTGGAGCTTGAATCCCAGCAAGGTTTCTGCCAGGCAGTATATTGTAGGAGCATTCATTCAAAATGATGGAGAGACTCGCCCTCAGTTTTTCTTGAATCTGCATAAACTGTACGTATATATTGTTATGATCACTGGCTATGGCAGCGGACAAAAATTCAAAAATTGGAGTGCTGAATTTGAATAGGACAGTAAAGTTAATTAGAGCCTTACAGCTTCTATGCTCCCGAAACATGAGAATCAGTGAAAACTAAGTGTTGCTTCGGCAAACTGCTGATAATATTACTAAATAAGGATTAATACAGTTTCAGGAATTGCTCAATCAACTATTTAGATGTTGCCTTCTCATACTGCCTTAGTGACTTCTGTAGAAGGAACCTTACTATATGAACGTTACTACACAAAAAAGACATATAAACATGATTGGAGTAACTCACCTTATATAACAACAGTTTAACAGAAATCTGTAATTGAATATCCCACGGCCTTGCATTTGTAAGAAATTTTGTTAGCTTTAATACAAAACTTGGGAACGATCTGAAGGTTTATTGACACTCAAAGAGGAAAAGTGGGAAACACAATACTAATATACAGACAGCAGAAACATAGATGAACTATATGACCCTACCTAAGCTTGCAGCCAACATGATTGTCCTATGGAACTATTGGTATGTACATATGTGTTGATAGGACTAGGAAAAAAATTAAAACCAATTACACTACACATGATTTGTTGCATACATTATTACTGAAGTCTTACTTTAACTAAAGTAATGTAACTGAACTCTGTATTTTCTAATAGGCTGGAGTGTGACACATTATCCCACTGCATAGGCATCGGCCATGGTACTGATAAGGCGGCTTGCTGGATGGATCTATCTGACTTATTGGAAGGAACGATTAAAGGCAAGACATCATCTTAGACCGAGAAGGCATCCGGCCGGTAGCAGCCACTTAGCAATGATCAACCAGCAGTTGAAAGATGATCAACCTAGCTAAGCACATGTCATGAATCTAACCATCAAAGATATGAACTCAATTGATTGTACGCATATGTTCTTCCACCTCATGAACCTAGTATGTACTACCCAAAGGAAACACGTAGTATTAAGAAATAGTATTAAACGAACCTGAGGTAAGATTGACTGGTCAGAGGTGCGTTGGTGACTATGGGCGCACCACAGCTATCCCCCCTAAGGCCTTAACTACTTCATCCATGGAGGACAGGATGCGGATAAAATCGGCCAAGATTTAATGGCTGGCATAGAATCCTTGGTTAAAATCGGTGAAGATTCAATTGTTGGCACGAGATCCTTTGTTTCCCTGCCTGCGGTTAGAAACTCGAAGGACATGAGTACCGAATAGAATCAGAGAAATTTATTCTTAAAAACCGAGATGATGAAACCACCGTACCAGCCATATGGCGAGGAAAACGGATGAGAGACAGCGAGCGTGGCTCAGCGGGGAGTCCAGAGGGCGAGGCACTGGAAATCCTAGATTGCACGAACGTGCCAGGAAGAGGCGGGGCGTGCTCGAGATTATTGATGAAGAAATAGATTTCCACTCGTAACCCACAGAAGAGTTTGCTGAATAGAAAATAGGAGACGTGTACGTGGGATGGCGTAGGAGGATTCCCTATGGTCTACGGCTGTACAAAGCTAACACCCAAATCGCATGGACAGTTTGCTTCTTATTTTTTAGGATTAACATGGAGCTTGACCTCCAAGCAAAAATAGAATACAAAAAAAATAGTTATGTTAATCTACACCGTAATAATTCGACCCCACCAAATTAACGGCTCATAAAATCTGATTAACATGGGAATTTCTTGGAAGTCTAGAATTAGTATAGGTATAAATAGATAGATAGATAGATTGTCTTCCTAATGAGTGGCGGTCGGGACGAGCGATGGTCTTTTCCTACCAATCTATCCCCCTAGGAGCATGCACGTAATACTTTGCTTTGATGACTTCTAGATTTTTGCAATAAGTATATGAGTTCTCTATGACTAATCTTGAGTCCATGGATTATACGCACTTTCCTCCCTTCTACCATTGCTAGCCTCTCTAATAACGCGCACTTTTTGCCGGTATCATACACCCACCAAATACCTTCCTCAAAACAGACACCATACCTACCTATCATGGCATTTCCATAGCCATTCTGAGATATATTGCCATGCAACTTTCCACCGTTCCGTTCATTATGACACGCTCCATCATTGTCATATTGCTAGCATAATCATGTAGTTGACATCGTATTTGTGGCAAAGCCACCGTTCATAATTCTTTCATACATGTCACTCTTGATTCATTGCATATCCCGGTACACCATCGGAGGCATTCATATAGAGTCATACTTTGTTCTAAGTATTGAGTTGTAATTGTTGATTTGTAAGAAAAATAAAAGTGTGATGATCATCATTTTTAGAGCATTGTCCCAAGTGAGGAAAGGATGATGGAGACTATGATTCCCCCACAAGTCGGGATGAGACTCCGGACGAAAAATAAAAAAAGGCCATAAAAAAGGCCCAAACAAAAAAATGAGAGAAAAAGAGAGAAGGGACAATGTTACTATCCTTTTACCACACTTGTGCTTCAAAGTAGCACCATGATCTTCATGATAGAGAGTCTCTCATTCTGTCACTTTCATATACTAGTGGGAATTTTTCATTATAGAACTTGGCTTGTATATTCCAATGATGGGCTTCCTCAAAATGCCCTAGGTCTTCGTGAGCAAGCGAGTTGGATGCACACCCACTTAGTTTCTTTTGTTGAGCTTTCATATACTTATAGCTCTAGTGCATTCGTTGCATGGCAATCCCTACTCACTCACATTGATATCTATTGATGGGCATCTCCATAGCCCGTTGATACGCCTAGTTGATGTGAGACTATCTTCTCCCTTTTTGTCTTCTCCACAACCACCATTCTATTTCACATATAGTGCTATATCCATGGCTCACGCTCATTTATTGCGTGAAGATTGAAAAAGTTTGGAAAATGTCAAAAGTATGAAACAATTGCTTAGCTTGTCATCGGGGTTGTGCATGATTTAAATACTTTGTGTGGTGAAGATAGAGCATAGCCAGACTATATGATTTTGTAGGGATAGCTTTCTTTGGCCATGTTATTTTGAGAAGACATAATTGCTTTGTTAGTATGCTTGAAGTATTATTATTTTTATGTCAAATAAACTTTTGTCTTGAATCTTGGATCTGAATATTCATACCACAATTAAGAAGATTACATTAATTATGCCAAGTAGCACTCCGCATCAAAAATTGTTTTTATCATTTACCAACTCGAGGACGAGCAGGAATTAAGCTTGGGGATGCTTGATACGTCTCCAACGTATCTATAATTTTTGATTGCTCCATGCTATATTATCTACTGTTTTGGACATTATTGGGCTTTATTATCCACTTTTATATTATTTTTGGGACTAACCTATTAACCGGAGGCCCAGCCCAGAATTGCTGTTTTTGCCTATTTTAGGGTTTCGAAGAAAAGGAATATCAAACGGAGTCCAAACGGAATGAAACCTTCGGAAACGTGATTTCTCTCAGATAAGATCCAGGAGACTTGGACCCTCCGTCAAGAAAGCCACGAGGTGGTCACGAGGGTGGAGGGCGCCCCCCCTAGGGCGCGCCCCTGCCTCGTGGGCCCCTCGAAGCTCCACCGACGTACTTCTTCCTCCCTATATATATCCACGTACCCCCAAACGATCAGAATCGGAGCCAAAAACCTAATTCCACCGCCGCAACTTTCTGTATCCACGAGATCCCATCTTGGGGCCTGTTCCGGAGCTCCGCCGGAGGGGGCATCGATCACGGAGGGCTTCTACATCATCATCCAAGCCCCTCCGATGAAGTGTGAGTAGTTTACTTCAGACCTACGGGTCCATAGTTAGTAGCTAGATGGCTTCTTCTCTCTTTTTGGATCTCAATACAATGTTCTCCCCCTCTCTCGTGGAGATCTATTCGATGTAATCTTCTTTTTTGCGGTGTGTTTGTTGAGACCGATGAATTGTGGGTTTATGATCAAGTCTATCTATGAATAATATTTGAATCTTCTCTGAATTCTTTTATGTATGATTGGTTATCTTTGCAAGTCTCTTCGAATTATCAGTTTGGTTTGGCCTACTAGATTGATCTTTCTTGCAATGGGAGAAGTGCTTAGCTTTGGGTTCAATCTTGCGGTGTCCTTTCCCAGTGACAGTAAGGGGCAGCAAGGCACGTATTGTATTGTTGCCATCGAGGATAACAAGATGGGGTTTTCATCATATTGCATGAGTTTATCCCTCTACATCATGTCATCTTGCTTAAGGTGTTACTCTGTTTTAACTTAATACTCTAGATGCATGCTGGATAGCGGTCGATGAGTGGAGTAATAGTAGTAGATGCAGGCAGGAGTCGGTCTACTTGTCTCGGACGTGATGCCTATATACATGATCATACCTATATATTCTCATAACTATGCTCAATTCTGTCAATTGCTCAACAGTAATTTGTTCACCCACCGTAGAATACTTATGCTCTTGAGAGAAGCCACTAGTGAAACCTATGGCCCCCGGGTCTCTTTCTCATCATATCAATCTCCATCACTTTATTATTGCTTTGCTTTTACTTTTTACTTTGCATCTCTATACCAAAAATACCAAAAATATTATTTATCATCTCTATCAAATCTCACTTTCGTAAGTGACCGTGAAGGGATTGACAACCCCTAAGCACGTTGGTTGCGTTGAGCTATTGTTTTTGTGTAGGTACGAGGGACTCGCGCGTAGCCTCCTACTGGATTGATACCTTGGTTCTCAAAAACTGAGGGAAATACTTACGCTACTGTCGGTGTCAAAACCGGCGATCTCGGTAGGGGGTCCTGAACTGTGCGTCTAAGGCGGATGGTAACAGGAGGCAGGGGACACGATGTTTTACCCAGGTTCGGGCCCTCTTGATGGAGGTAAAACCCTACGTCCTGCTTGATTATTTCTTGATAATATGAGTAGTACAAGAGTTGATCTACCACGAGATCAGAGGCTAAACCCTAGAAGCTAGCCTATGGTATGATTGTTGTTGTCCTACGGACTAAACCCTCCGGTTTATATAGACACCAGGGGGCTAGGGTTACACAGAGTCGGTTACAAGGAGGAGATCTACATATCCGTATTGCCAAGCTTGCCATCCACGCCAAGGAGAGTCCCATCCGGACACGGGACGAAGTCTTCAATCTTGTATCTTCATAGTCCAACAGTCCGGCCAAAGGATATAGTCCGGCTGTCCGGATACCCCCTAATCCAGGACTCCCTCAGTAGCCCCTGAACCAGGCTTCAATGACGATGAGTCCGGCGCGCAGATTGTCTTCGGCATTGCAAGGCGGGTTCCTCCTCCGAATACTTCATAGAAGATTTTGAACACGAGGATCGTGTCCGGCTCTGCAAAACAAGTTCCACATACCACCGTAGAGAGAATAATATTTCCACAAATCTAATCTGCTGACGTACCCCGTAGCGTGACATCACACCACAGCCAGGTCTTTATTCGAATCGTTTTTCATAACCTATCTTAGCGTGTTTCGCGAGGCGGTTTCCTTGGCACGTCTTGTCGAAGCAGAGATCGTGTCCCCTTATTACGGGATTCCCATCAGTACGGACGGGGGTAACCCAACCGCGCCATCAATTACGGCGCTTGGGGGATAAGTTCACCTTTTTCTACCCACGCCTTCTTCCTCCTTGCTCATCCATTCTCGCGCACTCGAGCTCCAGCGCCCAAGTCCACATCCTTCTCCTCAACTCTCTCCAAACATGTCCGGAGACGGGAGGCAAGTGGATGGTCTCCTCCGTCACGGAGGGACACATCAAAAAACTACGGGGCCGGATACTTAGCCGCGGATATCGCGCACCGGCTGCCAGCCGCGGGGCAGATCGTCCCTACCCCGGAACCTCACGAAAGGGTGGTTTTCCTCCCCCACTTCGTCCGCGGACTGGGGTTTCCCCTCCATCCATTCGTCCGCGGCCTTATGTTCTATTATGGGCTGGACTTTCATGATCTGGCCCCGAATTTCATCCTCAACATCTCGCGTTCATCGTCGTGTGCGAGGCTTTCCTCCGCATCCGGCCCCACTTCGGCCTATGGCTGAAGACCTTCAATATCAAGCCGAAGGTAGTAGGCGGCCAACAAGCGGAATGCGGCGGAGCCATGGTGGGCAAAATGCCCAACGTTACATGGCTCGAGGGCTCCTTCGTGGAGACCATAAAGGGGTGGCAATCGGGGTGGTTCTACATCACCGAGCCGCGCGACACCAACTGGGTGGCGGCCCCCGAGTTTCGATCCGGAATCCCCACGCGGCTCACTTCCTGGAAGGAGAAGGGCCTGTCCTGGGGCTCATCGGTGGAGCTGGATGGACTCCAGAAGTGTATCCGGAACATGATAAGCAGAAACTTAATCTTGTCAACATAGTCCAAGTCATGCTCTTCCGTCGGATCCTCCCGTGTCAACAATGGGCTTTTCAACTTATGGGAGTTCGACCCGGCCCAGCACCAAACTCTACGCGAGCTCTTCGACACGACGCATAAGGACGTCTGGAAGCTGCTGTTCAAGGGCGCCGAGGTCCCTCCTTCTCTTACCGAGAACCGCGGGCTAAGCGCGAAGCGCCCTGCGAATCCGGTAAGTTCTGTACATCTGGTAGGGTATTTATTTCCCATAGCTTAACCATGTGCGGGGTCTGAGCTCCCATGCCTTTGACAGGACTGGGTGGAGCCATCGGAGCAGCTTAACTGTCCGGCCCCTCTGCCCGAAGACCCTACGGACGCTCTCCTGACGGAGATGCGGACTCCGGCTCCTTATGAGGTGCCGGAGAAGACCAAGAAGAAGGCCAAGGGAACCCAAAAGAGTTCCATGTGCCAGGTGGTATCGGACTAATCGTCCGATAACTCCGAGACGCACTCCTCCCGTGAAAACGAGGAGGAGGAAGATGAAGACTCTCCCCCTCCACCCGAGGGAGACAAGAAAAGGAAGGCCGCCCCAACCGGGGAGGCCGAAGGGTCCAAGAAGGGAAGGACTCTCCTTCCGGACTGTTCCACCACCGCCGCCGACGGCGAAGACGAGTGGTTTCTCAGGGCCAAGCCCTTGGCGAAGTCATAAGTATTAAGATACCAGAGTAACTCATAGCATACTCTTGTTGCACTACTTCTCCTAACGTCGAATATGATTATGCAGTCCACCCCGAGCCCATATCGACGTATCCTTGTCGGACGGTTCCTTGGACTCGTAGGATATGGATAGCGATCCACTTCCATCCGCCTCCTCTCCTCACCCTACGGACAATGTCGAGGTATTGTCTCAAGGGGCACCGAACCGGGGGGAGATAGTCCCGGAGGCGCCTCAAGGCGACCTTCCGGACTCCAGGAGCAAAGGGAGCAAGGCTCCCAGGGGCTCCAAGTTCGGCCCTCAGCCGAACACCGTGCCGGAACCTCCAGTGGTTCCGGACTCGGGCAGGCGGGCCCCTTCCAAGAGGGGCAAGCCGGCCGTGCCGGTGACCTCTGTCCATCCAGAGGCACCGGACGACCTGCTGGGAGCACTTCGCGGCGCTTCCATCGACGAAGAGCACCGCACTATTATGAGTGTGGTGATCAAGAAGGTTCAGTCCATCAAGAGCGGACTGACTGAAGCCTGTGCTAGCCTTCTAACAGGCTTTGAGGTAAGTATTTAAAATATAGGAAAAATATTACCGCATAGACAGTAGCCCCTGATGCTCTGTTTGGTGTTCACAAAGAAAAGCCGAATAGAGGATCAAATAATATCTACAGGAGTCTAATATAAGTATGTCTGTATGCGTATGCAAGCTTCGTTGCTGACCTCTACTGCACTGACTGCGGAGGTCGCCGCACTGAAGCAGAACCTCGAGCGGTCCGAGAAAGAGCTCGGCCTTGCCAAGAGGCAGCTCGAGGAGAACAAAGGTAAGTAATGCCTTGTCCATATATATATAAGATGCAGTTGCGAAACGATAGGATCATCATGGATGTGACAGGGGCCATGACTGAAGTGGCGACCCTGAAGAAAGCGCTGTCCGAGGCCGAAAACAAAGCGGCCAAGGAGTGCACTGAGCAGGAAAAACAAGAGGCACGGGTGGGCGAGGTGTAGCAAGAGCTCCAGGCTCTCGTGAAGAAGCACGAGGCTTTGGAGCTTGACTCGAAGACGCGAGAGTCCGAGCTTGCCGGGGCCCTCAAGAGCACAAAGCATGCTAAGGCTGAAGCCCAAAAGGCCTTCCAGGAAATTGAGGTGATGAGGAAGATAGCGGCGGGTAAGGCATTCAATGTGCAAAGCAAGCATGTGAAAATAAATTACTTGTTACTTACTCGAGTCCGGAGCTCTCCAGGAGCATTCGCAGATTTTCCCTGCAGCGTGTCGGACACCATGAAATATTACCAGGCCGAGGAGGGAAGCTCGACGGAGAAGTTGTTCTGGTCTCAGTATACTGGGACCGAACATCCAATGCCTATGAGCGGCCAGCTGACGCAACTGGTCGAGCTGCACAAGGCGGCCGAACAGGCCATGAGGGGCCTTATAGTCCAGATGTGGCCTGGTGACTCCCTTCCCCACAGCTACTTTGGCCTGGTGAGGCGGCTTGTGGATGCCTGCCCACGGCTGGACATCATAAAGCGGTCCGTCTGCATCGAAGGTGCACGCCTGTGCAAAGGTGCACTGGGCCAAGATGGACGCCGAGAAGCTGGTGAAGGAGGGGCCGCCGCAGGGCAAGGAGCATCGCCACCCGGAGATGTATTATGAGGGTGTCCTGAAGGGTGCCCGTCTTGTGGCGGACGAGTGTGCGAAGGATGTAATTTTTGAATGAACTTGCTCGTGTGCTCCTATATTATGAAAACTTGTTCATATGCGCTATGCAACGCTTGTTTGAATTTAAAATATTACCTTCTGTGTGGCTGTTTGGTAAATCTGAGAGATGGCCAGTCGTCGGTGTGGGAGTCCTGGATTAGGGGGTCTCCGGATGGCCGGACTATCTCCATTGGCCGGACTGTTAGACTATGAAGATACAAGATGAAGACTTCGTCTCGTGTCCGATGGGACTCTACTTGGTGTGGAAGGCAAGCTAGGCAATACGTGTATGGAAATCTCCTCCTTTGTAACCGACCTTGTGTAACCCTAACCCTCTCAGGTGTCTATATAAACCGAAGGTGTGTAGTCTGTAGGACAACAATCTTAACATACAGTCATACCATAGGCTAGCTTCTAGGGTTTAGCCTCTCTGATCTCGTGGTAGATCAACTCTTGTACTACCCATATCATCAATATTAATCAAGCAGGACGTAGGGTTTTACCTCCATCAAGAGGGCCCGAACCTGGGTAAAACTTCGTGTCCCCTGCCTCCTGTTACCATCCGGCCTAGACGCACAGTTCGGGACCCCCTACCCGAGATCCGCCGGTTTTGACACCGGCATTGGTGCTTTCATTCAGAGTTCCTCTGTGTCTTCACCGTTAGGCTTATGGCTCCTACTATCATCAATAGCGATGCGGTCCAGGGTGAGACTTTTCTCCCCGGACAGATCTTCGTATTCGGCGGCTTTGCACTACGGGCTAATTCGCTTGGCCATCTGGAGCAGATTGAAAGCTACGCCCCTGGCCATCAGGTCAGATTTGGAAGTTTGAATTACACGGCCAATATCTGTGGGGACTTGATCTTCGACGGATTCGAGCCACAGCCGGGCGCGCCGCACTGTCGCGATGGGTATGACCTAGCTCTGCTACCGGACGGTACTCCAGAGGTCACGCCCGCATCAGCTCCGACCCTTAGCTCGGAGCCAACTGCGCCAATCGAGGACGAGTGGCTAGACACCGCCTCAGGGGCTGCAGTCTCGACGGCGATCAAGCCAAACACCTGTATAATTCTCTGCACAGCCCGTGACTCCAAGGTGTCGGACTCTCTTCTGGACCCCGAACCATCCGCGCCCTTGTCAATCGAATCCGTGTGGGCGTCGATCATGGAATTCACCGTTGCGGATATCTTTCAGCACTCGCCCTTCGGTGACATTCTGAATTCACTAAGGTCTCTCTCTTTGTCAGGAGAGCCCTGGCCAGATTATGGCCAACAGGATTGGGATGCGGACGACGAAGAAATTCGACGCCCACCCACCACTCACTTTGTAGCCACTGTCCATGATTTAACCGACATGCTCGACTTCGACTCCGAAGACATCGAAGGTATGGACGATGATGTAGGAGACGAACATGAACCAGCACCTACAGGGCACTGGACAGCCACCTCGTCGTATGACATATACATGGTGGATACACCCAATGAAGGCAATGGCGACGAGATAACGGAGGATGACCCCTCCAAGAAGCAACCCAAGCACCGGCGTCAGCGGCGCCGCTCTAAGTCCCGCCAAAGCAAAAGTGGTGATACCGGCACAGGAGATAATAACACTCCAGATAGCGCCGAAGACAACAACAATCCCCTCCAGCAGGATTTAGAGCAGGAGGATGAAGGAGCCAGCTCTCCTGAGAGAGCAGTTGGCGAAGAGGAGGATGACAATTACATACCCCCTCCGAAGACGAGGCAAGCCTCGGTGACGATGAATTCGCCGTACGAGAGGATCCCGTCGAACAAGAGCGCTTCAAGCGCAGGCTTATGGCCACGGCAAATAGCCTGAAGAAAAAGCAGCAGCAGCTTTCAAGCGGATCAAGACCTGCTAGCTGACAAACGGACTGAAGTCCTCGCGCCGAGCAATATAAACTCTAGCGTCCCTCCAAGAGTTATCCAAGGTGCAAGTTACTTCCCCGACTGGAGGAAGAAGCATATGAAACGGCTGATCGGCCACCTCGTGGCCGCGATAGAGAGGCATTCCAGCCGAAAACTCAGCCTCCACCCCAATGCCATTCAAATAAACAGGCATGGGGAGATACGCCAGACCTGCGAGACATATTGGAGGACAAAGCAAAGCATTCAAGATCAACCTATGGATCACGAGGGCGCACCACTCTATGAGATGATAAATGTCACGCCGGATACAGTAAAAGCAAATCCGGCCGGGGTGAACACAGCGGGCAGGACCCATTCGAGCTGCGTCGCGATATAGCCCAATACAGAGGTGTCGCACACCCCTTATGCTTCACAGACGAAGTAATGGAACATCAATTCCCAGAGGGTTTCAAACCTGTAAACATTGAATCATACGAACGGCACAACAGATCCCGCGGTATGGATTGAGGACTTCCTCCTCCACATCCACATGGCCCGCGGTGATGACTTACATGCCATCAAGTACCTCCCACTAAAACTCAAAGGACCAGCGCGGCATTGGCTTAATAGCTTGCCAGCGGACTCCATTAGCTGTTGGGAAGATCTGGAAGCCGCATTCCTCGACAACTTTCAGGGCACTTATGTGCGACCACCAGACGCCGATGACTTGAGCCACATAATTCAGCAGCCAGAAGAGTCGGCCAGGCAATTCTGGACTCGGTTCCTTACAAAGAAAAATCAAATCGTCGACTGTCCGGATGCGGAGGCCTTAGCGGCTTTCAAGCACAACATCCGAGACGAGTGGCTAGCCCGGCACCTTGGTCAGGAAAAGCCGAAATCTATGGCAGCTCTCACGACGCTCATGACCCGCTTTTGTGCGGGAGAAGACAGCTGGCTGGCTCGCAGTAATAACATATCAAAGAACCATGGTACCTCAGATACCAAGGACGGCAATAGCAGGTCACGTCGCAACAACATAAGCGCCGCATTAACGCGAAAATACTGAGGATACGGCAGTCAATGCCGGATTCAAAGGCTCTAAACCCGGTCAGCGGAAAAAGCCATTCAAACAAAGTACGCCGGGTCCGTCCAGCTTGGACCGTATACTCGATCGCTCGTGTCAAATACACGGCACCCCAGACAAGCCAGCCAATCACACCAACAGGGATTGTTGGGTGTTCAAGCAGGCCGGCAAGTTAATTGCCGAAAACAAGGACAAGGGGCCGCATAGCGATGACGAGGAAGAACCCCGGCAGCCGCACACTGGAGGACAGAAGAGGTTTCCCCCGCAAGTGCGGATGGTGAACATGATATACGCAACCCACATCCCCAAGAGGGAGCGGAAGCGTGCGCTCAGGGACGTATATGCGTTGGAGCCAGTCGCCCCAAAGTTCAACCCTTGGTCCTCCTGTCCGATCACCTTCGATCGCAGGGACCACCCCACTAGTATCCGTCATGGCGGATTCGCCGCACTGGTCCTAGACCCAATCATCGACGGATTTCACCTCACTCGAGTCCTTATGGACGGCGGCAGCAGCCTGAACCTGCTTTATCAGGACACAGCGCAAAATGGGTATAGACCCCTCAAGGATCAAACCCACAAAGATGACCTTTAAGGGCGTCATTCCAGGCGTAGAGGCCCACTGCACAGGCTCAATTACACTGGAAGTGGTCTTCGGATCCCCGGATAACTTCCGAAGCGAAGAGTTAATCTTCGATATAGTCCCGTTCCGCAGTCGTTATCACGCGCTGCTCGGACGAACCGCCTTTGCTAGATTCAACGCGGTACCACATTATGCATACCTCAAGCTCAAGATGCTAGGACCTCGCGGAGTTATTACAGTCAATGGAAACACAGAGCGCTCTCTCCGAACAGAGGAGCACACCGCGACCCTTGTAGCAGAAGCGCAAAGCAGCCTCTCAAGGCACTCTACCAGTTCGGCGTTTCAAAGCCCGGACACCTTCAAGTGCGCTCGGGGCAATCGGCAAACAGAACGCCTGGTGCCATCTGAGCTCACGTAGCAATACGGCGGCCACCCCAATCCCAGCCCAACGGCGTTGTTCGTGCCGTGCGTACATAATTATGCATTAAAAATACTATTGGCACAGGTGGGGAGGGGGTCACAACTGCGGCACGCCCCAAAACGCGGCCTAAACCGCACCAGGGGCTTCCCGTTTGCTTATTTTTCTTTTTCTTTCAGGACATCAATCTCTAGAAACACTGTCCGGCAGCTCTATTGCCGAACACATGATACAGCAACCAAGGAGGCCGACAACTACGGAATTCCCACGTGGATTACAAATTTCATATAATTCCTCAGCTCGCCCTTGGAAGGGACATAGTCCTACTCTTTTGCTTATTACACTATCTGTATCACTCTGCTTTAATGCAATTTTTTAATATACAATGCATGACATTACGACTATTATCGCATTTTTGTTACATATCTATGTGTTCATTAATGACGCCTAGCAACCGTACACTCTGGTATGGCCAATGCACCAAGGGCTTACGTACCCACAATATGGTGTGAAAAGTCCGAACACTTCACAAGTGCGGCACCCCGAACTTATAGCATTATATGCATCAGCTCCGAATCATGTCTTTGGTCAAATGTTGGGTTTGCCCGGCTCCTATGTTTTGGTACCTTACGTTCCGCTCTATCGGCTAAGGTAGCGCTAGGAGAACTACTGCGATTGTGCCCCGGTTCTGCCGGGCGAGCACCTCAGTAGAGAAAGCTAAAACTGACTGTCATGATAAGGCGAGAGACTGGTCGCTGTTCGGCGAGGTTTTTTCGAGTCCCTAAAGACTTATGCCGCTTAGGGCGAGGG
>NC_053026.1:440304897-440321530 GCF_003073215.2 Triticum urartu | reverse complement strand
GATCGTACATGTTTGCGTGTATAATTAGTGTACGATTGAATCGGGGGCGTCACAAGTTGGTATCAGAGCCGACTGCCTGTAGGAATCCCCCTTCCAACTCCTTGGCCGAAGTTGAGTCTAGTTGATGAAAACTGTTTTACTAACATGGCTGTGCGGCCCATGGGCCCACATCGCCATTGGGTAGTATTAGGATATTTTATTCCTCGTCTATACTCTGGGATTCTGCTCTCTCTTCTATTCGGGTTAAATGATCTTACAAATTATAACTCTAGGTTCTCGTCACCACTTTCTCCTGAAGAGCCCCTTCCGTCCAGATGATCGTCGGCTGCACCAGAAGATTTCGAAGTTACTCTCCGATGTTCCCTCGAGACTTGGTGCCCATTGCTTTTGCAATTCCCTATCATCGCTACCCCTATGGATAACCACATACACTTGCCATTCATACAATCATTCCCCGTTGATCTTGTTATTACAAGATACCGTGAAATTGTCTCTATTATTCCGAGTATACTTTGTGCCTACTGCCTTGCAGTTCCTTGCCACATAAATACCCCTACGGATAATTCCTCGCACTTGCCGAGTATCCGATCATCCCTAGTTGTTCATGTGTTTCACAAAAGTCCTCGAAATACCATTCGATTTTCTGGAAAACCTCAGCAGCCCATTGCTCTTGAATTCCTTGCCTGCATTATGGTTAATTCCATACTTCTAGTAATCTCCATTGACATCCTTTGTCACTATCATTTTGAGTCACTTGATTCGATATGTTGCGAATGCTCGCAATCCTCAATCGGGTCCTAGGATTCATCCTTCCGGCTCAGACGTCATTTTGAACATGAGCTGGTCCTCGACCAATCAAGTTGTCGTCGAATGTACCCCTAAGTCTATTCAACTTATCCATCCCTAATCAGAGCATTGCTTATGATCCCTTGTTTTGGAATTCATACTTCCTTTGCCATTGAGCTCTGAATTAAGTCAGGTGTTTCTATCATCTGATCTCCTTGCATTCTTTCTTCTTCTGGTTGAGTACCGATGCTTGCATCAGATCCCTTATGGACCACCAGATCCTTTGTTTGATTTTATACGACAACGTCCTTTATATTCAATAACCTTGTGAGCCTTTCCTCGGATACATAATGCCTTTGGTAAATTGTATCCTCTGCTTTCTCAACCATGCTCTGCCTTCGAGCTTGAGTTATTTACTCCTGAAGTTTGTGGTTTATGTTCCAAAGAGGCCCCGATGGGTTGAACCTATGCATTTTCTAATATGTGTGAACCCGAAAGTTTTCACGAGTCATACTCTTCTGGTGCTTCGCCAGATAAAATTTCAACACTACAACTTCTTCGTAAACAAGAAGTGAATGAAAGGTTATGCATTACAGAAGTGGGAGTCGACCTTGAACTTTGTGTTCATGCCCATGGACCCGAGGTGGAACTTATCATGGAAGCTTCTCGCAAAATATTTAATCATTTGGGTAATTCTTTCGGTGTCATTAAATTGGATCCCTTGCAGCTATGGTTCCGACCATATTGTTCTTCCTTGATCCCATTTCTCGGCCAAGTTTAAGCATTTGTCTTCTGCGGATCAATGCCCCAGTCCAACCTTTATTTTGATCTACCTTCGAGTATACCCCCCCTGGTATCTCGAGGATATCAACCGATTGCACTATATCTTATGCATTCCTGATGAAGTAGCGCCTTTCCCCATCATAGTCACTCCATGGGTTCTGGGTTGCCGTCAACCAAGAACACCGATTAGTGAATCGAATCACCCCTGTGATTAAGTACTCCTAGTACTTTGTGGTTGAGAAGTTTAATACTCCATCACGTCATTCCTAGTCTGATCGACCATATCATTTTGTGCTAAATTTTAACTGTGCTACCTGGTCCTTCTTCCCGGAGCACAATTTTCGATGATGAGATAACCTTATGCCGAGCTTCCTCGTCGTATCATTTCGCCTTGAACAGCAAGATCGATTTCGAGTTTGGGTCGTACCTTTGGTTCCAATAACCTTTTTCTTCATCATTCCTTTGACTTGATGTCATCGTCGATCGATTACATCTTCATGAAATCTCTCGACAAATGCGTCGTGATCATCATCAGCATTCTGAGCTCTTCTAGGATATCAATTGAATTCATGATGAGAAATACCATCCTTGCCCTCGATGATTTGTGTTATCATCGACCATTTTATTGCCTTTCGTTCAACACAAACTAATTCGTGTTTGGTGTTATACCTTGATTTCTCTACTATCTAGCTTAGGTTATGTTCTACCTTGTAGTATTACTGTCTTCTATATCAAGAATGTTGTGAGGATTGCTCCACCTCTTAAGAATTCTTGGTATAGTGATAATTCTTTCCATCTCCAATCATGTCTTGGTCCCCGTGTTATTTCTAACTGGAATATCGACAACTGAACTATGATGTGTGAATTCAAAACATCTAGCAACCCTATTGTTTTGAAGTGAATGGCTGATAATTTCATTCTAAGTCTTTTGGTTATCGAATCACCATTCTAACTTCGATCGTCATACTTGGTCCATATTTCGAGGGCACTTTCGTTCAATGTTTAATTCTATGTGTTTTTGTCGAGCATACATCATTATACCATTTGATCTGACAAATGTTATCTCCTTGTTCACATAATTGTGGAAATCCATATTTTTGGAAATCTCGATGAATAGTCGCTGAGTCCATCAGCCACCTCCTCACCCTCTCCTTGATTAATGATGAACTCTTATTTCAGAACTTGCTTCCATAGTTCATTTCCCGAGAATCTTACAATGTCATCTCGTCAATTTGTGTTGCACTTTTTCTTCTCAGGCATCCCGAGTCTAAGGTATCCAGACACCAATCAGATCTGAATCTCGATCAGATATGATGGTTGGAACATATTTCTAAGAGTTTTAACATTGGTCTTTAAATGTCCTGGTAAGGTGATGTCATGCCTAGCACCCCTGGTCGGAGGACCTATTGTTATAGTTCTTTCTTTTTAGCAAAGTTAACCATTCTTCCGTGAGGAAATTTTAAGACTTATTCTATAAGTTGTTCCTGATGAGTCCTTTGTATATCCAAGGTCTGACCTTTGCTTGAAGACCTTGTCAATGCTATCTCGAAGCATGTTTGTGATCCTCCAATTTTTTTACAAGAACATTTGAAGCCCAATGCTAAATGATTCTTGCTCAATTATCCAAACACCGTTGTATGGGTAATGTCATGAAATTTCTCTCCCCTTATTTAAAGGGTTTTCTACATTATATCCTGTCATGGATATCATGCTCTGCTTTTCCTTGGGTAGGATATACCCCTGAATTATGTGTTTAAACACATTTTTTCCTTTCCATTGTTCTGTTTAATCTGATAAGTACATTTTCCTTTCCATTGTTTTGTTTAAACTTCTTGAGGTTTATATGACCTAAGCAGTAATAAGTCACTGCCTTTATAAGCACCTCGGTGTACAACTTTGTCAGTAAGAACCTGTTACTATTGTTGATGACATTCCGGTAACCACCGATGGACGAGAACTTTGCCTATTGGTCCGCCTCGTTCAACGAGCAGGAAAGTGGTTCTCTTCATCCCTCGCCCTTGGTACCGATGTTGTTGCTGACATAACTGATAGGCTATCCTTTGACATGCCTTGCTTACATGCTTGTGCAAGACATTACCGCCCTTTCTACTTTTAACCCACATGGTGGGCCCATAACCCACAGTTCCACAGGATCAAAACCTGACTCTCCTGTACCCCCTGTTTCCAAAGTTATTTCTCACGCGTGGCTTTGTATGTAATTCACGAGCCACCTTTCGAGAGATCACAAATTCTGGTATCTGAAACAATACTTATGCCCATTGCTTTGAATCCCTTCCACACTTTGTTACAGGCAACAAATGATTGCGTATTCGCTTGAAACTTCTTATTGCACCTTCTTACCTTGCTCTCGATATCTTCTTAAGTTTCAATTTGAGAGTTACTTTCCGCCACCTTCCCCGCTATTATCTACCAGATAGTCAACCTTGAAGAGGTCCATTCTCCCGGAATACCCCCCTTATTCTTGCATAAGTACGATGGGGTTCTCGAAGAAAGGACGACAACTTCATCATGATGCATTGATGCATAGGTATGAAGATATCAATGTAATGGATCGACCTCTTCGAGAAGAGCAACCAAGACCGAGAAGACTCATTGGAATTTCGTAACCAATTCTTCCCCTTGCCCCACCTCTTAAATCTCGAGACGAGATTTCTTGTAGTGGAGGAGATTTGTAACACTTTGGTAGTTAAGCTACATTAAGCACACACTAATGGTGCCATATCATCGCAATTAATTTTCTGAAAATCACTTTGATCCAAACCCAAGTAATTCAAATTTAAAGTACAAGTCAAATATTTACGTCCTCAAACATGCAAACAAAATAGTTCATAATATTACTAATATTCAATAGGTGTTTGTCATGAAGAAACCCACATCAAATGAATTCTTAAATTGACCCTAGAGATATTTTAGGTGGTCCAACAAAATTTAAATTTGTAATTTAAAATAAACAATAATTTAAACATTTACAAATAAAATAAAATTTTGTGTGTGGCCTCAAAATGTTTCCTTGAATCTAAGTGCCAACTTTCATCAGTAACAAAAATCATTTTCCCACTCAATTAATAGATAACGAGCTATATTATTTAGCAGATAGGGAAAGATTAAAAACTATTATGCGCTATGCACTTTAAGCCCAGTGATACAGTGCAGCCCAGCCCGCCTAGACTACCTCCTTCCTCGCTACAGAGCAGGAGCATGGCGTGGCGGACATCCACCCCGCCGAGGCCACCGTGCAGCCCAGGCCCATAGGCCGGGCAAACAGGGCGCCCGCCCTGGGCCCCCGGATGGCAGGGGCCCCAGCCTGAGAGGTAGTATTCCTTCGTACGTAAGAAGCCCAAGAAATATATCGAGAAAGCAGAGGGCCCATTCAGCCGCGTGGCAAAATCCATCGTCAATCTTTCTCCTCGACCCCTCCACTTCGCAAGATCCTGACTCCCATAGCAGCGCCGCCGCTCCCGTGCCTTACCGATTCCAAGGTCGCCGTCGGCCATTAATGGAGATTAAAGGCAAAAATCCGTTCCCAAATCGGCTCTCCTTCCTTTCTCAGTGTTCTTCTCGTTCCCCATCAACTAGATGTTGGAGATGTAGAGACGGTAGGTGTTCTTATTTTCTTCCTTTCCATAATCCCTTTCCTCAATTAAATCGCTCTGCCCTCCTACTCTGACGAATCCGCATCTACCTGCATAGGTGTTCTTATGATATTAACTGGATCTGAGTGTGAGAGTCCTTGGGAGTCAGGAGATTAGAAGAACTGCAGAATTGGAGAAATTATTCAGTTCTTGGTGTCGTCTTCTTGTTCGTGCTGACAACTGCAACCTACGGATCTGACAACCTACATCCACATCAATACATATTTAGGTATGTTTGTTGCATGTATTAATCATTTTGTGCAAACTGTTCTTGTTTACTGTCATGTCGTCTAGAAAGTGGTTATCTAGTAAAAAGACCACTGAGTGTCGATGAACAACAATGATGCACTGTTAATATTTTTGATCCGCCAAACTACGACAATTTGAATGATAAGGCTAGGGATTTTTTAGTTGAGATAGTAATTCTAGACATAATGATATTGTAAGCAGAAATGATGCACTGTTAATATTTTTGATCCACCAAACTACGACAATCTGAATGATAAGGTTAGGGATTTTTTAGTCGAGATAGTAATTCTAGACATAATGATACTGTGTTCTCTCCAGATAGTAATTCTAGACATTTTTCAAAAACTTATAGTTCCAGAAAGTTGAGTAAGCTTTTCAAATCCACAACAACAAATTTGGAAGAATTGAGTTATTATCTGGGTAAATTTCTTGGGAGTGAAGAACATGGCTGATTGGGAAAGATTCAGAAACAAACGTACATACATGTGCTAACTTCTTATCTGCTGGTAGCACAATTTTTTTAAGTAGCAACGAGTTTGACAGGGTTATATGTTTTGTAGAACAAAATGAAGTCTCCGTTGTTCAAATTAAGGAAAGCGAGTTAAACTCGAATTACATTGTTTCATTACTATCATGGTGTAGTTCACGTTTATCAATAGATAAATTGTACTCTCTTTTAAAGTCCAAAACCATCGACTATGCAATGCACTAGATATTTACTTTGCTTTCAAATAGAAATGTTTTGAGCTTTTGAGTCAACAAGGGCCCCTTGTTGATGTCTTGCCCCAGGGCCTCCTAAATCTGTGGTCCGACCCTGCCACCGTGTCAGCCATCCCATGGGTCCCCTGGGTGGATAAGTGCCTCCCTCGACGCCTCTCTCCCACCGTGAACCCTAACTCGATCCCCTTCGCTCCCTCACCCTCTACCTCCTCTGGATCGAGATCGCCTCGGCGGACAGGAGCGCGCCGTCGCGAACCACTGCGTCCGCCAGCGACCTCATGCTACACTACCGCGTCCAGGAGACTTGCCGACTTCGTCTTCATCAACCATGGGCGTAGAATCGAACTACGCCGTGCCGCATCATCACCTTCTCCGCCTCGGCCAACGAGCTCCGCCGCGTCGATTCACCACCTCCGGGCACCCCTGCACCTCCTCGACCCCGCCTTCATGCTCGCTGTGAGCTCCCCTCTCGCTCCCCTGCCTTAGCCCCTTGATTCCGTTGCCGAAGTCGCCGCTACGCGCCATGGCCGGAGCTCCGCCGTGGCCTCCCCGGGGCTCCGCCCCTCGCTACCGCCGCAACTTGCTGCTCGCCTTGGACCTCGCTAGCTCCGCCTGCTGCTAATGCTCGCCGGTGCCCCACCCGCCTTCTGCTTGCCCGCGCGCCAGTCCCCTGCCGCGCTCGCCGCCCGTGTGTTGTGCCTGCTACGCGCGCACGCCCTGGCTACCCCGGCAGTCACGCCCCCACGAGCGCGGCCACGTGCATGCCGCTCGCTTCGCTGCTGCTTTGCTGCTCCCGCCGCCGCCTGTTGGTGTTTCCTGCTACTATCAATTACTGTAGATGCGGCTAGCTTTGCGAATATTACGTCGAGTAACCTCCTCGACTGCCCCTAAACTGCGGTTAAACAACTGTTAACAGGGCTAAAAAATATGGGAAGGTAGTACACTTGACAAGGCTCAAATGTGTTCATTGGACCAAATCCATTTGATGAATGGATTAAATCCTATGAAATTCACAAATTGCTATCTTTTGTTAACATAGAACATACTTAACCCCTAACAGCGTGTGTGTGCTGTGTAGGTGTGTGTGCGTGTGAGTGTGTGTGTGGCCGATGTGCCCATGTGTGTGGGGCTGTCCCAAAATTAGTTTAGGTCTAATTTAATTAGGTGAATTAGTTTTAGGATTATTTTTTTGCTCCTTAGCTAGTTTTAGTAGTGCTAAGTTAGTCTAGTAGTAGCTGACATGTAGGCCCCCACTTTAAATAAGTTAGATTTATTTATTTGTGTAGGTAAATAGTCTATGACATGTGGGCCACACATCCCCTTTTGACTAGTCAAATTGACTTAGTCAACCCGAATTAGAATAATATGTTAATTCTAGAAAATAAATTAAACTTTAAAATCAATATAAAATAAACCATAGCTCGGATGGAAAAACTTTGTACATGAAAGTTGCTCAGAACGAGGAGACGAATCCGGATACGCAGCCCGTTCATCCGCCACGCATCCCTAGCATAGTGAACACGCAACTTTCCCCCTCCGGTTCATCTGTCCGAAAATGCGAAACACCGGGGATATTTTCCCGGATGTTTCCCCCTTCACCGGTACCACCTCATACCGCGTTAGGGCACCCCTAGCACCGCTACTTGTCATGTTATGCATCGCTATGCATCTGTTTTCTTAATATTTATTGTTTCTCCCCCCTCTTCTCTCGCTAGGCACCGAGATCGACGCCGCTGCTACCCAGTACGACTACGGTGTTGATGACCCTTCCTTCTTGCCAGAGCAACCAGGCAAGCCCCCCTTTGATCACCACATATCGCCTACTCTTCTCTCTACGTCTTGCATTAGAGTAGTGTAGCATGTTACTGCTTTCGTTAATCCTATCCTGATGCATAGCCTGTCCTTGCTACTACTGGTGTTACCTTTACCTGCAATCCTAATGCTTAGTATAGGATGCTAGTTTATCATCAGTGGCCCTACATTCTTGTCCGTCTGCCATGCTATACTATTGGGCCGTGATCACTCGGGAGGTGATCACGGGTATATACTTATACTTATATACATACTATACAGGTGGTGACTAAAGTCGGGTTGGCTCGTTGAGTACTCGCAAGTGATTCTGATGTGGGGGCTGAAGGGGCACGTGGCTCCATCCAGATAGTGGTGGGCCTGAGTTCCCGACGGCCCCCGACTGTTACTTTATGGCGAAGCGACAGGGCAGGTTGAGACCACCTAGGAGAGAGGTGGGTCTGGCCCTGGTCGGCGTTCGCGGTTACTTCAAGATAACACGCTTAACGAGATCTTGGTATTTGATCGGAGTCTGGCTACTGGCCTATACGCACTAACCAACTCCGCGGGAACAGTTATGGGCACTCAACGTCGTGGTACCAGCCGAAGCCTTCGTGACGTCAGCGACTGAGCGGCGTGCGCCGAGTTGGACTAGAACGCCTGCCCTTGTATAAGGGAGGCTAGGTCTGCTCACCGGTCACGTACGCAACATGCATGTGTGCAATGGGCGATGGGCCCAGACCCCTACGTCATAGGATTTTGACTGGCGTGCTGACCTCTCTTTTGTGCCTAGGTAGGGCTGCGACGTGTTGATCTTCCGAGGCCGGGCATGACCCAGGAAAGTGTGTACGGACAAAGGGGATCGAGCGTGTTGGGAAATGTGGTGCACTGTAACATCCCAAATTTGCAATTTGGAATGTTATAAAAATAGATCATTATTGCATATCATTTTTATTTGCATTTTGGTTGATCCTAGAAACTCTATGCAACTCAAGGACCCTCGGAGAGAGTTGGGGATTTCGTTATTTTCATATTTGAGTTTTCTCAAATTTTGGAAATAGGATCATTTGATTTTATTTATTTTATCTTCAATTATTTCTATTACAAAAATATGAGAGAGGGAATAAAATGACTTTCCCAAAATAAAGAAATATTTAGGATTTAATAAAAAATCAAATAAGATTTTATTTTGGGTTTATTTGCTATTTTATTTGAATTTAGGAGAAATGCGCGTTTTTAAAAATTGCATTTAGGTCCCAAATAAATGTTCATCCCGTGCGGCTTGATTTTAGAATGTGCGGCTTGATTTTAGAAGTCAGGGAAAATTTATTTCGGGATTTTTGGAGTCCGTCTAGTATTTCTTTTGTTTTTTTCCGAGCGTAATTTTTAAAAAAAAAAAACCGAACCGACTCCGGGCCATAACCGGCCAGGACTCCGCCTGGCCGGGCCTTTATAAAGCACCGCCGAGGCCCGATGCCAGTCCAGCCGCGCCCCGCCCCCAAACCCTAACCCCAGCCCCGCCGCGCCGCCACTGCGCCGCCCCACGCCGCCACCACGCCACGCCGCGCCACCGCGCCGCCGCCACCGCCGCGCCGCCTGCCGCTGCCGAAGGTAGATCTCGCCGCTGTTTTTTTAGAAAACCAATCGGTTTTTCATCGGTTTAGTTTGGTTTTTTTAGTTTCGTTTTTTTAAATAGATCGGTTTTTCTGGTTTATTTAATTAGCGAGCGTTCGCCCGTTCGTTTGTTTTAGCGAACGTTTGTCGTTTTTCTTTTTCTTGGATTAAATCCGTGATTTTTCTGATCGCTATTTGTGATCCGATTTTCGTTTTAGTCTAACTTTTCGCTCGTTTATCGGAATCAGGCGATTCAAGCGCCTGGAGTTTCGTATCGAAACCCTCTTTCTGTTTAACCAACTCAAACAAGTTTTTGCCACTGTAAAAATTGCCCTAAATTCAGAATAGTAAACGAAGCCTGTTTCTTTTGCTGTTTGTCTTTCGTTGCTTCGTTCGATTTGATTCTTTTTGCCAACCGGAGTTCTTAAGTTGAACTTTCATGTGGATTGGGTGAGTGTATCCATGACAGATGTGAGATTGTTAATTTAATGGTTTATCTAAGGTGGCAATTTAAACACACATCTGGGTGGATTGAGGCACCTGGGTATTTCAGCGATTGGCTGTTTTTCTTTTTGGACCGCCACCCAGGCTCAAAGGGATCATGAGAATATTCATGCTAGAAACTTCCATGTGCAGCCACAAGCTATTATGGGCTCTAGCATAGTTGAGTAGGTTGTGCGAACTCCTATAGTGGTAGACTAGCAGATGTAGGGGAAAGTAGGTGTAACAGTCTACCCGATCGTAAGGTGCTAGCACTTCTGAAAGACTATGTCTCGGTCATCCGTTTCTCAAACACCATGCAGTGCGAGAAATCAAACAGAGGCGATCGAGTCTTGTGGGCCAAAGTGCGCAAACCTATGCAGAGTATATAAACTAATCATGGTTAGCCGTGTCCCCGGTTATGGACATCTACCTTGATTATCATGTGAATCTCATCATGTTACTCTAAAATTAATTTTGTTGGGTTTTGTTTAATGATGATGCTTAATTGGGATTGAGAATGCTGTCAACCATTCTCAATGTTTAACAACTACCATGATAGTTAAATAAAATTTATTTCTTTGCAGTAGGGAAAAATTGGCTTTACGCAAAACTGTAACCATAGAGTTTTCCACCAGCCAAATATGCATATAGTATAGCCTTATTCTTTCATTACTCTCTATGTGTTACATTGCCAGCATATTCCATGTGCTGACCCGTTTCGGGCTGCAAGGTTAATGTTGCAGACTTTTCAGACGACGATTAAGGTGCTTTTAGGTCGTGGTTCTATACTCAGTGATGCCGTTGGAGTTGATGGACTCACTTATCTTCCAAGCCTTCCGCTGTTATCGTTATTAGATGGCCTTAAGCCATATTTATGTAATAAGTTCTCTTTTGAGACACTCGATGTAATAAGTGTGTGATTGCTACTCTGTTAATAAATCCTTCAAGTACTGTGTGGTGTCAGCATTACTGATCCAGGATGACACCTGAGCACAGAGATTGGACCGTTTGAGGTCTGGTCGCTACAAGATGGTATCAGAGCACACGCTGACTGTAGGACACGGCCACTAAGCAGAAGACCTAGATCACTACTCACTCTTCTCATTCTGATTTCTCATCTTTTCTACTCTTTTAGGATGGCGGATGCAGAGGAACAAGTTCACGCAACCGGATGAAGATACACCCTTTGGACGTCACTTGAAGGAAGTCAATAGATATCTGAACATAGGAGTACCAAGCTTCACCGGAACCTACAATGCCACTCTACCTGAAGAAGAGCGCTGGATGATTCAAGTTCAAGTTCCAGGAAGGACGTTCATGCCAGTCACTGAGCCCATAGAGTTTTCTTTTGATGCACCAACTTGGAGTCTAGGAAAGAGCATGGCAGCTCACATCGCCATGGGACGCATTGGAGAAGTTTACCGCAATGATCTCAAGGATACTATCTACCAGATTTGTGGGCGCCGAGATGAGCACTGGGAGATGATCAGCACTAGGAAGGATAGATCAATTGCAACTTTTATCCAGGAGTTAAACCAGCACATTCGACGTCAGGAGAACCAGATGTGTGCCGACATGATAGATCTGAAGAAGGCGAGGACAAGAATCAAGGAACTGGAGGAAGAAGTCAAGGCTACACCTGAAGATTATGAAGAGGAAATCGAAGTATTAGTGGAGAAGAATGACGATCTGATCAAGAAGATTAGAATATTCATGGGAGGCCCTACACCAGTAGAAGAAGACGAAGAACACAAGGAGATTCGCCCGGAAGACTACATCATCATCGACGACACCGACTCGGATCCAGATGATAGCGATGATGACTATGTTGATGAAGCTGGAGCAGATATCATGGAGTCTGCAACCGAAGAATATTTCTAGTAGACCACCCCAACAATAGTAGTAGTCCACCATGTAAATATAGTAGTCCGAACGCTTTTGCGATAGTTAGATCGATTCTATGCCCTTGTTTGATTGATTGAATGAAGTGAATTGTTTGCTTTTGCCTCATGTGCATATGGGTAGTGTTTTCTCTTTAGACCCCCTCTATTCTTAAATCTCATCTTTTCTAAACCCTCAGATGCCTCCGAGACGTGACCCCGGATTTACCTTCCCACCGGAGCTCACTCAGTTGATCCAGCAGCAGAACACATTGATGCAGTTACTAGTCCAGAATCAGAATCAGGGGAACAACAACAACAACAACAACCCACCACCACCACCACCTGTTGATCACTTAGCCCGTTTTCTTAGGCTGAATTCGCTGGTGTTTTCCAGTAGCACTGAGCCTATAGTAGCAGATGATTGGCTCCACAAGACAGCTAGAGAGTTGACCAGAGTAGGATGCACATATGCGGAAAAGGTGAAGTTTGCCGCACATCAGCTGGAAGGACCCGCAGCATCATGGTGGGAGAATTTCACAGCCACTTTCCCTTTCGACACGGTCACGTGGGATCAGTTTCAGCAAGCTTTTCGTACTGCCCATGTTTCAGCAGGAGCTATGGCCATGAAGAAGCGAGAGTTTCGCAACTTGCGCCAAGGAGGACGGGCAGTTGGCCAGTATGTGGAGGACTTTAGTAAGTTAGCACGTTATGCCCCAGATGACGTTGCTACGGATGTAGCTAAGCAGGAGAAGTTTCTGGAAGGACTGAATGATGAGTTGAGCATGCAGTTGATGGTAGCAACCTTCAACAACTACCAGGAGTTGGTAGATTGGGCTCTCATGATTGAAGGGAAGCAGCAGCAGATTGACAAACGCAAGAGGAAGTATGGACAAGGGAAGTACAATTCAGGAGCTCAGCAGAAGCCACGTTTTACCCCTAAACCAGGAGGACATTTTCAGCATACCCATGGAGGAGGTAGCTCGCACAACCATAATGGCACCAAGAATGGTAATGGGAATGGAGGAAGCAACGGCCAGAACCGCACCAACCCTAGCCAAGAGACACCTAAGCCAAGTCACTTGTTTCAAGTGCCAGAAGACCGGACATTATGCCAATGAATGTCCTGAATCACAGAATGGTAATGGCAATGGAAGCTCTGGAAAGAAGCCGAACCCTTTCAACAGGGGACAGGTGAACCACGTTAACGTGGAGGAGGTTGAAGAGCAGCCGGATGCAGTAATCGGTAAGTTTTTGGTTAAGTCATTTACTGCACTTGTTCTTTTTGATACTGGTGCATCGCATTCATACATATTAAGGGGATTTGTTGATAAGTATAACCTGCCCACCAAAGTTCTTAGAACACCTATGTTAGTAAGCTCACCAGGAGCGGAGTATATGGCTAGCCAAGGATGTTTTCAAGTGCCGTTGAGTATAGGTAGGCATGTGTTTCCCGCGGATTTAATCATTTTGGAATCACAAGGTTTGGATGTAATTCTGGGTATGGATTGGTTGTCGATGTATGGAGGAAACATCGATTGCGCCAGTAAGTCGATCTTGCTTACCACCTCAGAAGGGAGAAGGATCAAGTATGTATCCCGACATGTGCCAAAGAGGAATCAGGTAAATTGTTTAACAGGAGTTGTGCAGGAGGAAGTACCAGTGGTGAAGGATTTCCCAGATGTATTTCCAGAAGAATTGCCAGGCATGCCACCGGATAGAGATATTGAGTTTTTGATTGAGCTTTTGCCAGACACAGGGCCAATATCAAAGAGACCATATAGGATGCCAGCAAAGGATTTGGTGGAGATTAAGAAGCAGATTAAGGAGTTGCTGGATAAAGGATATATTCACCCATGTTCTTCGCCTTGGGGATCTCCAGTACTTCTAGTGGAGAAGAAGGATGGATCGTTAAGGATGGTTGTTGATTATTGGGGATTGAATGAAGTAACCATCAAGAACAAGTACCCACTACCGATGATCAATGATCTGTTTGATCGATTGCAAGGAGCTAAGGTATTTTCCAAGATTGATCTGCGATCAGGATACCACCAGTTGAAGATTCGAGAACATGATATACCTAAAACGGCTTTTACCACCAGGTATGGGCTGTACAAGTATACCGTTATGTCATTTGGTCTGACTAACGCACCTGCATATTTTATGAACATGATGAACAAGGTGTTTATGGAGTTTCTGGATAAGTTCGTTGTAGTGTTCATTGATGATATCCTGGTTTACTCGAAGAATGAAGAGGAACATAAGGAGCATTTGCGTTTGGTTCTTGGAAAGCTCAGAGAACATCAGTTATATGCCAAATTTAGCAAATGTGAGTTTTGGTTGAAGGAAGTTGGATTTCTCGGACACGTTATATCTGGAGAAGGTATAGCAGTAGATCCCACTAAGGTTAACACTGTGACAAATTGGGAAGCCCCAACAACAGTTGGAGAGATCCGGAGTTTTCTTGGACTTGCAGGATACTACCGGAGATTCATTGAGAATTTCTCAAAGATTGCGAAGCCTATGACGGAGTTGTTGAAGAAAGATACCAAGTTCATATGGACTGAGGAATGTGAGGCTAGTTTCCAGGAGTTGAAGAAACGTTTGGTTACCTCACCAGTGTTGATTTTGCCAGTTCAGACCAAGGATTATGAGGTGTATTGCGACGCTTCACGTCGAGGACTTGGAGCTGTGCTTATGCAGGAAGGAAGAGTTGTTTCATATGCCTCACGACAGCTCAAACCTCATGAGTTGAATTATGCTACGCATGATTTGGAGTTAGCAGCCGTAGTGCATGCGTTGAAGACGTGGAGACACTTTCTCATTGGAAACCATTGTGAGGTGTACACGGATCACAAGAGTTTGAAGTATATTTTTACACAGAAGGAGTTGAATCTCAGGCAAAGGAGATGGTTGGAGCTCATCAAAGATTATGATATGAAATTGCATTATCACCCCGGAAAGGCTAACGTAGTAGCTGATGCGTTGAGCCGTAAAAGCCATGTCAACACACTAATGACGGGAGATTTACCAAGGGAGTTAGCCGAAAATCTTCGTGAGCTATGTTTGGAGATAGTTCCGAGAGGCTATGTAGTAGCATTGGAGATCCAGTCTACTTTGATGGATAAGATCAGAGAAGCCCAGAAGACTGACAAGGAGATTGCCTCTATTAAGGAGAAAATGAGCAAAGGAAAAGCTAAAGGATTTCGTGAGGATGAGCATGATACCTTATGGTTTGAAGACCGTGTTTATGTGCCTGATGATTCGAAGATCGGGAAGTTAATTCTGCAAGAGGCCCATGATTCACCATATTCGATTCACCCAGGCAATACCAAGATGTATTTGGATTTGAAGGATACTTTCTGGTGGATCGGAATGAAGAAGGATATTGCGGAGTATGTAGCAGTATGTGATGTATGTCAGAGAGTAAAGGTTGAGCATCAGAAGCCAGCAGGATTGCTATAGCCATTGCCGATACCCGAGTGGAAGTGGGATAAGTTAGGCATGGATTTTATTACAGGATTACCCAGAACTCGTTCAGGCTATGACTCGATATGGGTTGTAGTCGATCGTTTGACAAAGGTAGCTCATTTCATTCCAGTGAAGACTACCTATACCAGTGCAAAGTTGGCAAAGATATATATGACTAGAATCGTGTGTCTGCATGGAGTTCCAAGGAGCATTGTATCAGCTAGAGGAACCCAATTTACCTCAAAGTTCTGGAATCAATTGCATGAAACTTTGGGGTACCAAACTGGAATTCAGTACAGCTTTCCATCCGCAAACAGATGGACAGACCGAGAGAGTCAATCAGATTTTGGAGGATATGCTGAGAGCTTGTGCGCTAGATTACGGATCTAGTTGGGACAAGAATTTGCCATATGCAGAGTTCTCCTACAACAACAATTATCAATCCAGTTTGAAGATGGCCCCTTTCGAAGCCTTGTACGGAAGGAGGTGTAGGACCCCATTGTCGTGGGATGAAGTTGGAGACCGCTAGTTGTTTGGACCGGATCTAATTAAGGAGTCTGAACAGAAAGTAAAATTGAGTCGTGATAGGCTCAAGGTAGCCCAGTCCAGGCAAAAGAGCTACGCAGATTCTAAACGCAAGGAGACAGTTTACGAAGCCGGAGACCAAGTTTATCTTTGAGTATCTCCACTTTGAAGAGTTAAGCGCTTTGGAGTTAAGGGAAAGTTAGCGCCACGTTTTGTAGGTCCATACAAAGTTATGGAGCGTATGGGAGAAGTAGCTTATAAGTTGGAATTGCCCGAAGGATTGTCAGGAGTTCACGACGTATTCCACGTTTCCCAGTTGAAGAAGTGCCACACGGAGATGGCTGATATACCTCTAAGAGACACAGTGCCACTGTAAGCGATTCAGTTGGACAGTGATTTGACCTATGAGGAGAAACCAGTTAAGATTCTAGAGTATGCCAGTCGAGTCACCCGCAGCAAGGTTATCCAGTTTTGCAAGGTTCAGTGGAGCCACCACACGGAGGATGAATCCACCTGGGAACGAGAGGAAGAATTGCTGAAGGACCACCCTTAACTATTTTCTAGCCAACCCGATTCTCGAGGGCGAGATTCATCTTAAGGAGGGTAGGTTTGTAACATCCCAGATTTTCAATTTGGAATGTTATACAAATAGATCATTATTGCATATCATTTTTATTTGCA
>NC_053026.1:440269853-440303897 GCF_003073215.2 Triticum urartu | reverse complement strand
TTTTTTTGTTAGTTTCTTTCTTTTATTTATTTTCCTTTTCTGTCTTTATTTATTTTAAAATACTTAGGCAGTTTACAAAATTGTGTTTATTACACCATATTGACCTATGTAAAATATGGCATCTCCCGAACACTTTTGTTTTAAATTTTGAAAAACTTTTATTGTTTGCTTTGATTTTGAAATTTGAATTCGAATGGGATTGAATCATCGCGAGGTTTACAACAGTAAGAGTGGTGACGAGGCATCATTAGCAGAGGTTACTGTAGCTTGATTATCCGGGCGTTACAGAATGGATCTAGGAGAGAGGGAGAGATCCGAATTTCGGGGGGGGGGTCTATTTATAGGCATAAGTGGAGCTAGGAGAGTCCAATTGAGGTGCGGTTTTCGGCCACGCGATCGTGATCGAACGCTCTAGGACATGGAGCAGAGTTTGGTGGGTTTTGGGCCAAACTGGAGGGGTGTCGGACTGCAACACACACGAGGCCTTTTCGGTCCCTCGGTTAACCGTTGGAGTATCAAACGAAGTCCAAATGATACGAAACTTGACAGGCGGTCTACCGGTAGTAAACCAAGGCCGCTTGGCAAGTCTCGGTCCAATCCGGAAATGTTTAATCCCCACACATGAAAGAAAGCTAGAAATGACCACCGGAGGAGAACGAAGCGCCGGAATGCAAAACGGACAACGGGGAAAATGCTCGAATGCATGAGACGAACACGTATGCAAATGCAATGCACATGATGACATGATAAGATGCAACACGCAAGCAAAAGACATGATAACGACAGAGAATAACTGACGGACACCTGGCACATCGGTCTCGGGGCGTTACACTCGTGTTCTTGAGGTGGTATGATCTTGATGTATCACGAGCTTTGCTATTATAGTTGGATCTTATGATGTTTCTCCCCCTCCACTCTCTTGTAATGAATTGAGTTTTCCCTTTGAAGTTATCTTATTAGATTGAGTCTTTAAGGATTTGAGAACACTTGATGTATGTCTTGTGTGGGATACCCGTGGTGACAATGGGGTATTCTATTGATCCACTTGATGTATGTTTTGGTGATCAACTTGCGGGTTCCGCCCATGAACCTATGCATAGGGGTTGGCACACGTTTTCGTCTTGACTCTTCGGTAGAAACTTTGGGGCACTCTTTGAGGTTCTATGTGTTGGTTGAATAGATGAATATGAGATTGTGGGATGCATATCATATAATCATACCCACGGATACTTGAGGTGACATTGGAGTATCTAGGTGACATTAGGGTTTTGGTTGATTTGTGTCTTAAGGTGTTATTCTAGTACTAACTCTAGGGCTGTTTGTGACACTTATAGAAATAGCCCAACGGATTTGTAACGCCCTCAATGCGGCTATATCTCCCACGTGTCGAAGCATGACTTAGAGGCATAACCGCATTGAAAGCAATGTCGCAAGTGAGGTAATCTTCACACAACCCATGTAATACATAAGGGAAAGAGATACATAGTTGGCTTACAATCACCACTTCACACAATACATGAGTAAAGCATTACAACATCCAGATACAAACAAGGTCTAACTACGCAACCAAAATAAAAGAAGAACCCCAAATGCGACAAGGTCCCCGATCGACCCCAACTGGGCTCCACTACTGATCAACTAGAACGAAACAACACAAAGGCCAAGATCTTTATCGAGCTCCTCCTGAGCTTGGTTGCGTCATCTGCACGGATCAACGTCACCTGCAAGCTGGTTTTGGAAGTATCTGTGAGCCACGGGGACTCAGCAATCTCGCACCCTCGCGATCAAAACTATTTAAGCTTATGGGTAAGGTAAAGGTATGAGGTGGAGCTGCAGCAAGCGACTAGCATATATGGTGGCTAACGTATGCAAAAGAGAGCGAGAAGAGAGGGTAAAGCACAGTCGATAAAAGTATGATCAAGAAGTGATCCTAGAACAACCTATGTCAAGCATAACTCCAACACCGTGTTCACTTCCCGGACTCCGCCGGAAAGAGACCATCACGGTTACACATGCGGTTGATGTATTTTAATTAAGGTCAACTTCAGGTTTTCTACAACCGGACGTTAACAAATTCCCATCTGCCCATAACCGCGGGCACGGCTTTCGAAAGTTCAAATCCCTGCAGGGGTGTCCCAACTTAGCCCATCACAAGCTCTCACGGTCAACGAAGGATATTCCTTCTAGCGGGAAGACCCGATCAGACTCGGAATCCCGGTTACAAGACATTTCGACAATGGTAAGACAAGTCCAGCAACACCGCCCGAATGTGCCGACAAATCCCGATAGGAGCTGCACATATCTCGTTCTCAGGGCACACTCAGATTGTCCAAACTTCCCATAGGCCAGCCCAGAGTTGCCCCTGGTGGCCACCGGCGGCTGATAGTTTGGACCAACACTCAGAGGAGCACTGGCCCGGGGGGGGGGGTTAAAATAATGATGACCCTTGAGTCTGCAGAACCCAAGGGAAAGAAAAGGCTAGGTGGCAAATGGTAAAACCAAGGTTGGGCATTGCTGGAGGAGTTTTATTCAAGGCGAACTGTCAAGGGGTTCCCATTATAACCCAACCGCGTAAGGAATGCAAAATCCGGGAACATAACACCAATATGACAGAAGCTAGGGCGGCAAAAGTGGAACAAAACACCAGGCATAAGGCCGAGCCTTCCACCCTTTACCAAGTATATAGATGCATTAATTAAATAAGATATATTGTGATATCGCAACAAGTAAACATGTTCCAAACAAGGAACAACATCTCCATGTTCCAACAAGGAACAAACTTCAATCTTCACCTGCAACTAACAATGCTATAAGAGGGGCTGAGCAAAGCGGTAACATAGCCAAACAACGGTTTGCTAGGACAAGGTGGGTTAGAGGCTTGGTTCAACAATATGGGAGGCATGATAAGCAAGTGGTAGGTATCGCAACATAGGCATAGCAAAAGAGCGAGCAACTAGCAAACAAAGATAGAAGTGATTTCGAGGGTATGGTCATCTTGCCTGAAATCCCGCAAGGAAGAAGAACGAGTCCATGAAGAAGACAAACGGGTAGATGAACGGTTCCTCACAACACGACGTTAACGGAACCAACCCAAAGAAGCAACACCGGAAAGAAGCAAACAATATAGTAAACAACCAACACATAATCATGGCATGATGCACAATCAAGTATGATGCATGTCCGGTTTAATGAAGCATGGCATGGCAAAGTGCACAAACAACCCTACAAATTAAGTGGAGCTCAATATGCAACGCCGTTGCATATTCACGAAACACCACATGCAAGTTATTTAGTTCGATCTCGTTTATGTACCCAACAATATTAAATGTTGTTAAACATGGCAAGAGGGTGAAGCAAAGTAAAACTACCTATCTAGTCAAGGTTAAATGAGGCCGGAACAACAAAACAACAAGTCCGGAAAAATCCCCATGTGCAATTTAAGGATTTGGTACTGTTCTGCCCTAAACCATATTTTAGAGTTGTTAAACATGCAAAGTAAAGCCACCATGTTAAACTAGGCAAAATTCTACCCCATTTACATATAAAGTTTATTAAATTCGGAGCTACGGTTAAATAGTTATGAATTAAAATATTTTAACATGACATAGGAGCAAATTTAAACAAACATCATTTTAAGCATTTTAAACATGGGTGAAATTGACATATTATTAAACTAGATGAAAATCTAAGCAAGTTTCATATATAAAGTTTTTACATATGATGCATGGTTGGAGAGTTATTATATGCATGATCATGAAGGGGTTTTCTGCAAAACTGTAATTTTGTGGATAATTAGGAAAAACCTCCAGAACTGAAAAAAAATCATAACGGGCCGAATCAGAGGCCGGCCCAACAGCAGGAAGGGAAAAAGGTGGGGCGCTGGGGTGGCCTCACCCATGGGCTTCGGCCCACAACGGAGAGGAGAGGGGCGCGCTGGGCCTCGCTGCAGGAAGTGACCCACGCGGGCACGAGGAGGCCGGCCCGGTCTCGCTGAATCGAGACGAACAGGGCAGCGGTTCAATCTGGAGTCGGTCAACGCGGCAGGGGCGCTGCACTCCACTCCTTCCGAACATCAGCGCAGGGAAAGAAGGGGATGCAACGGTGGACTCGGCGGCGTAGGACTTGCAGCGGCGTATGGGTGGGCCTTGGCGCCCGGAGGAGGTCCGACCGGTCTTGGAGGATATCAAGGCGCGGACGGCAGCTCGAAGAAAAGGGCGATGGTGGAGGAGGAGGTAGGGACGACGCGGAAGGCATAGGAGCTCGCGACGCTCGGGCGTGAGGCAGAGCTGGACTTGGCACAGTCCATGCAGAGGCAGGGAGCGGCAACGGGAGCTCGCCGGACTCGGACGAACGGCGACCGGAGTGAGCGGAGGTCAGGGACAACGGATCCACGCCGGAGCTGGGCAGATCCGGCCCTGAGGATCCCATTCCCGGCGATGGACGGAGCTCGGGGAGGCGACGCCCCATGGCGGTGGCTGGAGCCTGCGAGAGGGAGAGAGAACATGAGGGGGAGGAGATGGAGAAATAGAGGCAGGAGGAGAGGAACAGGGCGGCGCCTGGAGGTAGCAGGGGAGCAGCGGCGGCGAACTTGGCAGGGAGGTGACCTTCGGCGGCACGAGGCGAAGGGGAAGCAGGCGTAGAGGCGCAAGAGGAGGAGCTCGGGGCTGCTTCGGTGCCGCGCTGCTGCTAAGGTGAGGCAAGGCGGCGGCTGGATGGAGCCGATGGTGGTAGGCGAGCGCTGGTTGGACTGGCGCTGAGAACGAGGTGGAGTTACAGTTGCTGCGGGAGGGGATCCCGATGTGGATTTGGAAAGCGGCGGCGGGCGACGGGGCACATCTCTTAGATTTTAGGGTTTGTCCAAAAAGACTAGGAGTGGAGTATAAATACATCACCGATTAGATTAGGGGCTAATCTGGATCCTTCGATCGAAATCGATCGGTTGGGAAAAATATGTTAGGAAGTCCAATTAACAAAACGAAGACGTTTTGTAGATGTTTGGGGATGATCCGGGCACAACGATAACGACTGTCCGGGTCGGGTCCGGGACAACTTTCGGGCGCGCGCGAGGAGGGCCGTGGGCTGACGAGAGGTTCGGTTGGGCCTGGCGGTAGGTAGTGGGCTGTGTAGACGGTCTCGAGTTGAGAGAAGAGAAGAGAGGGAGGCCCGGCGGCTGTTTTCGGAGATCGAAAACGTCCGACGTTAGACCGGCTATACTGCCGCTATAGTTATCCGTTGGGGCGTCAAACGGACTCCGAATGCGATGAAACTTGGCAGGCGGTCTACTGACAACAAAACAACACCGCACGCCAACTTTCAACCCATTCCGAGAACATTTTACGACCACTTCTAAAATAATATTCGGACGTGCCGCAGGCGCGTGCAAGTGTGGTTGGGCTCAGAACGGACAACGGACGGAACGAGGAGACCGAGATGGATGCAAGTTTTGAAAACAAGATGATGCAATGCACATGATGACATGACAAGATGCAACACGCAAGCAAAAGACATGGCAACAACAACGAATAAGCAGAGGACACCTGGCACATCGGTCTCGGGGCATTACAGGATTGATTGGAAAGAATAACTTTGAGGTGGTTTCGTACCCTACCATAATCTCTTCGTTTGCTCTCCGCTATTAGTGACTTTGGAGTGACTCTTTGTTGCATGTTGAGGGATAGTTATATGATCCAATTATGTTATTATTGTTGATGGAACTTGCACTAGTGAAAGTATGAACCCTAGGCCTTGTTTCAACGCATTGCAATACCGTTTTTGCTCACTTTTATCATTAGTTACCTTGCTGTTTTTATATTTTTAGATTACAAAAACCTTTATCTACCATCCATATACCACTTGTATCACCATCTCTTCGCCGAACTAGTGCACCTATACAATTTATCATTGTATTGGGTGTGTTGGGGACACAAGAGACTCTTTGTTATTTGGTTGCAGGGTTGCTTGAGAGAGACCATCTTCATCCTACGCCTCCTACGGATTGATAAACCATAGGTCATCCACTTGAGGGAAATTTGCTACTGTCCTACAAACCTCTGCACTTGTAGGCCCAACAATGTCTACAAGAAGAAGGTTGTGTAGTATACATCAAGCTCTCTTCTTGCGCCGTTGCCGGGGAGGTTAGCGCTTGAAGGTATATCTTTAGATCTTGCAATCGGATCTTTTTGTTTCTTGTTTTAGCACTAGTTTAGTTTATAAAAGAAAACTACAAAAAAAATATGGAATTGAGTTTGCCTCAGACGCTTCATCTTTTTAATATCTTTCGTGAGTATGATGGAAATGAAAATTGTGCCAAAGTGTTAGAAGAAGAATGTATTAAAATGTTTGGCACTAAATATTTGAATGATGAGCATGATTGCAATGTTGTTAGTATGAATTCCTTGAATATCCATGATGCTAATGATATGGAAAGCCACAAGCTTGGGGAAGCTATGTTTGATGAAGATGATATTTTTTGTCCCCCAAGTTTTGATGAGCAAATTTATTATGATGAAAGCATGCCTCCTATTTATGATGATTATATTTATGAAATTGGATTTGGAGAGGTCATGACTTTATTTTGTGATGAATCCACTATTTTGGAAGAGGTTCCAATTGATTATGAGAACAAAGTTGCTATCTATGATGATTATTGTGATGACTTGTATGCTATAAAGAATAATGATATCCGTGAAACTTTTCATCATGATTTTAATTTTCAATTGGATTATGCCTCACATGATAGTTATTCCGTTGAGTTTGCTCCCACTACTATTCATGAGAAGAAATTTGCTTATGTGGAGAGTAATAAAATTTCTATGCTTGTAGATCATGAAAAGAATGCTTTATGTGATAGTTATATTGTTGAATTCATTCATGATGCTACTGAAAAATATTATGAGGGAGAAATATATGCTTCTAGGACTTGCAATAATATCAAGTTTCCTCTCTATGTGCTTAAAATTTCGAAGTTATGCTTGTTTTACCTTCCTATGCAAGTTGATTATTGTTCCCATAAGTTGTTTTCTCACAAAATCCCTATGCATAGGAAGTGGTTTAGACTTAAATGTGCTAGTCATATTCTTCATGATGCTCTCTTTATGTTACAATTCTTATCCTTTATGTGAGCATCATTGAAATCATCATGCCTAGCTAGGAGCGCTAAACGATAGCGCTTGTTGGGAGGCAACCCAATTTTATTTTTGTTCCTTGCTTTTTGTTCCTGTTTAGTAATAAATAAATCATCTATCCTATATTATGATTGAGTTTTTATGTTTTAATTAGTGTTTGTGCCAAGTAGAACCTTTGGGAAGACTTGGGGAAAGTCTTTGAGATCTTGCTGTAAAAAACAGAAACTTTAGCGCTCACGAGAATTGCTGCCATTTTTATTGGAGAGTGCTATTTAGTTAATTATTTTTGCAGATTATTAATAGATAAATTCCTCAGGTCCAACAATTTATTTTATAATTTTTGGGGTTCCATAAGTATACGTTTGATCCAGATTACTACAGACTGTTCTGTTTTTGACAGATTCTGTTTTTATTGTGTTGTTTGCTTATTTTGATGAATCTATGAGTAGTATCGAAGGGTATGAACCATAGATGAGTTGTAATACAGTATATATTACACCAATATTAATTTAGAATGAGTTCACAACAGTACCTAAGTGGTGATTTATTTTCTTATACTAACGGAGCTCACGAGATTTTCTACTTTAAGTTTTGTGTTGTGAAGTTTTCAAGTTTTGGGTAAAGATTTGATGGATTACGGAACAAGGAGTGGCAAGAACCTAAGCTTGGGGATGCCCATGGCACCCCCAAGATAATATAAGGACTCCTAAAATCCTAAGCTTGGGGATGCCCCGGAAGGCATCCCCTCTTCCGTGCCATTGATAGCCTTTACTATGCCTATTTTACAAGTCTTCATGTTGCTGTTTGAAAATAGAAAGTTTACCGCTGTTGCAGTAATTCCCTAGAAAAGTCAGAATGTGATAAAATATTGAAACCTTTTGGATATTAAGCTCTGATAAATTTACTACAGTGGTAATTTTATTTCATAAGTTTTGGAGTTAGGGAAGTATGGATCTAGCTGCACTCTTTACAGACTGTCCTGTTTAGGAAGATTGCTGTTATGTTTGCATTGTTTGCATATGTTTGCTTCTTTAGTGATTCTATTTCAGGATAGGACTATTAAATATGCAGAGGCATTTAGTATGCAATGTTGAATAATAATTTTAGTGATTTGCTACAGTAGAGTATGATAAGTTTTTTTGCATTGGTTTATACTAACTTATCTCACGAGTCCTTGTTGAGTTTTGTGTGGATGAAGCTTTTGAGATTTAGGGAGACCGTGATATGAGAGGAATAAAGGAGACACAAAAGCTCAAGCTTGGGGATGCTCAAGGCATCCCAAGATAATATTTCAAGAAGTCTCAAGCGTCTAAGCTCGGGGATGCCCCGATTGGCATCCCACCTTTCTTCTTCAACAACTATCGGTTAGTTTCGGTTGATCCTAAGTTTTTGCTTCTTCATATGATGTTTGCCATTCTTGGAATGTCATTTTATTTTGCTTTGCTTGCTGTTTGAATTAAATACCAAGATCTGAAATTATTAAATGTTAGAGAGTCTTCACATAGTTGCATAATTATTCAACTACTCATTGATCTTCACTTATATCTTTCGGAGTAGTTTGTGGTTGCTCTAGTGCTTCACTTATATCTTTTTAGATCACGGAGGTGGTTTTATTTTATAGAAATAATTGATCTCTCATGCTTCAAGTCCTAAACAGCATGGTAATTTGCTTTGGTTATGAATTTAGTCCTAATATAATGGGCATCCAAGAGGGATATAATAAAAAAATTCACATAAAGTGCATTGAATACTATGAGAAGTTTGATACTTGATGATTGTTTTGAGATATGAGGATGGTAATATTAGAGTCATGCTAGTGAGTATTTGTGAATTTGAGAAATACTTGTTCTAAAGTTTGTGATTCCCGTAGCATGCACGTATGGTGAACCTGTAACATCCCAAATTTTCAATTTGGAATGTTATACATTAGATCATCATTGCATATCATATTTTATTTTGCATTTTGGTCAATCCTAAAAATTCTACACAACTCAATGACCCACGGAGAGAGTTGGGGATTTCGTTATTTTCATATTTGAGTTTTCTCAAATTTTGAGAATAGGATCATTTGATTTTATTTATTTTATCATCAATTATTTCTATTACAAAAATATGAGAGAGGGAATAAAATGACTTTCCCAAAATAAAGAAATATTGAGGATTTAATAATAAAATCAAATAACATTTTATTTCGGAGTTTTTCGGTGTTTTATTTGAATTTAGGAAAAATGTGCGTTTTTCAAAATTGCATTTAGGTCCCAAATAAATGTTCACCTTGTGCGGCTTGATTTTAGAAACCCGAGAAAATTTATTTCGGAATTTTTGGAGTCCGTTTAGTATTTCTTTTTCTTTTTCTTCTGCGCGTAATATTTAAAAAAATGCGCACCGACCTTCGGGCCGTGTCCGACCTGGACACCGGCCCGGGCGGGCTTTATAAGCCGGGGAGAGGCCCAGCCCCCGCAAACCCTAGCCGCCCCGTGCCCCACGCGCCGCCGCCGCCGCCGGATTCCGTCGCCCGAGGTTCGCCGCGCCTCGACTTCCGTGCCATCGTTTTTTTAAAAAATAGATCGGTTTTCGTTGGTTTTTCCGTCGGTTTTTTTAGATTCGTTTTTTTAAATAGATCGGTTTTTCTGGTTTATTTAAATAGTGAGCGTTCGTCCGTTCGTTCATTCTAGTGAACGTTCGTCGTTTTTCTTTTTCTCGGATTAAATCCGCGATTTTTCTGATCGCGATTCCTGATCCGATTTTCGTTTTAGTATCACTTTTCGCTCGTTCATCGGAATCAGGCGATTCAAGCGCCTAGAGTTTCGTCTCGAAACCCTCTATCCGTTTAACCAACTTAAACAAGATTTTGCTACTCTAAAATTTTCCCTAGATCCAGATTACTAGAACGAAGTTGTTTTCTTTCGCCGTTTGACTTTCGTTGCTTCGTTCGTTTTGATTCTTTTTGCCAACCGGAGTTCTTAAGTTGAACCTTCTGGTTAGATCTCTTATTTGAGTTTTACCTGTGCATTAGATGAGTACTTATTGTATGCTTGTTTGTTTGTCTATGATAGAATACCCGGAGTGTGCCGCCTGTTACTTCGAATCGTTAGGTTTCCCGGATCATCAGCAAGGCAAGTAACACTTTGATCATACCTTTTCTACTACCCAGTTTTATTGCATTAGATCAAATCCTCACACATTGCATGATTAGGATTCTAATTAAATTGTGGGATGGGAAGTAGTTGAGGTAGTACCTATTACCTGTTCATTATCAAACCTTTGGGAGTTACTTCTACGTTTGCTTATTATGCCATGCTATGCTAGTAGACGAGGATTGGATGAGTGATATCCATGATAGATGTGAGTTTTGTTAATTAATGGTTTATCTAAGGTGGCAACTTAAACACACATCTGGGTGGATTGAGGCACCTGGGTATTCCAGGACTTGCCTATTTTCTTTTGGACCGCCACCCAGGCTCAAAGGGATCATGAGACTATTCATACTAGAAACTTCCGTGTGCAGCCACAAGCTATTATGGGCTCTAGCATAGTTGACTAAGTCGTGCGAACTCTTACAGTGGTAGACTAGCAGATGTAGGGGATGTAGGTGGTACGGTCTACCCGATCGTAAGGTGCTAGCGCTTCTGAAAGACTATGTCTCGGTCATCCGTCTTCTCAAACACCATGTAGTGCGAGAAACCAAATGGAGGCGATCGAGTCTTGTGGGGAAAAGTGCGCAAACCTCTGCAGAGTGTAATAAACTAATCATGATTAGCCGTGTCCCCGGTTATGGACATCTTGAGCATCTAGTACCTGGATTTTCATGTGAATCTCAACATGTTACTCTAAATTAATTTTGTTGGGTTATGTTAAATGATGATGCTTAATTGGGATTGAGAATGCTGTCAACCATTCTCAATGTTTAACAACTATCATGATAGCTAAATAAATTTATTCCTTTGAAGTAGGGAAAAATTGGCTTTACGCAAAACTGTAACCATAGAGCTTTCCACCAGCCAAATATGCATATAGTATAGCTGTTTCATTCCATTACTCTCTATGTGTTACATTGCCAGCATATTCCATGTGCTGACCCGTTTCGGGCTGCAACGTTAATGTTGCAGACTTTTCAGACGACGATTAAGGAGTTTTAGGTCGTGGTTCTATACTCAGTGATGCCGTTGGAGTTGATGGACTCACTTATCTTCCAAGCCTTCCGCTGTTATCATATTTAGATGGCCTTAAGCCATATTTATTGTAATAAGTTCTCTTTTGAGACACTCGATGTAATAAGTGTGTGATTGCTACTCTGCTATAAATCCTCCGAGTACTGTGTGGTGTCAGCATTACTGATCCAGGGATGACACCGGAGCACAGAGATCAGACTGTTTGGGGTCTGGTCGCTACAGAGATGGTATCAGAGCACACACTGACTGTAGGACACGACCACTAAGCTAAAAGACCTAGATCACTTTTCACTCTGTTCTCTTCTGACTTCTCATCTTTTCTACTCTTTAGGATGGAGGATGCAAGGAACAAGTTCATGCAACCGGATGAAGATACACCCTTTGGACGTCACTTGACGGAAGTCACTAGATACCTGAACATAGGAGTACCAAGCTTCACCGGAACCTACAACGCCATTTACCTGAAGAAGAGTGCTGGATGATTCAAGTTCAAGTTCCAAGAAGGACATTCATGCCAGTCACTGAGGCCATAGAGTTTTCTTTTGATGCCCCAACTTGGAGTCTAGGAAAGAGCATGGAAGATCACATCGCCATGGGATGCATTGGAGAAGTCTACCGCAAGGATCTCAAGGATAGTATCTACCAGATTTGTGGGCGCCGAGATGAGCACTGGGAGATGATCAGCACCAGGAAGGATAGATCAATTGCAGCTTTTATCCAGGAGTTAAACCAGCACATTCGACGACAGAAGAACCAGATGTGCAAGGACATGATAGATCTGAAGAAGGCTAAGACTAGAATCAAGGAACTGGAGGAAGAACTCAAGGCTACACGTGAAGATTATGAAGAGGAAATTGGAGTATTGGTGGAGAAGAATGACGACCTGATCAAGAAGATTGGAATATTTATGGGAGGCCCTACACCAGTAGATGAAGATGAGGAATCCAAGGAGATTAGCCCGGAAGACTACATCATCATCGACGACACCGACACGGATCCAGATGAGAGCGATGATGACTATATTGATGAAGCTGGAGCAGATATCATGGAGTCTGCAACCGAAGAATATTTCTAGTAGACCACCTCATCAGTAGTAGTAGTCCACCATGTAAATATAGTAGTCCGAGCACTTTTGCGATAGATAGATCGATTGTATGCCCTTGTTTGATTGAATGAAGTGAATTGTTTGCTTTTGCCTCATGTGCATATGGGTAGTGTTTTCTCTTTAGACCCCCTCTATTGTTACATCCCATCTTTTCTAAACCCCTCAGATGCCTCCGAGACGTGACCCCGGATTTGCCTTTCCACCGGAGCTCACCTAGTTGATCCAGTAGCAGAACACATTGATGCAGTTGCTAGTACAGAATCAGAATCAGGGGAACAACAACAACAACCCACCACCACCACCACCTGTTGACCACTTAGCCCGTTTTCTTAGGCTGAATACGCCGGTGTTTTCCAGTAGCACCGAGCCGATAGTAGCATATGATTGGCTCCGCAAGACAGCTAGGGAGTTGACCACAGCAAGATGCACAGATGCGGAGAAGGTGAAGTTTGCCGCACATCAGCTAGAAGGACCCGCAGCATCATGGTGGGAGAATTTCACAGCCACTTTCCCTGTCGACACCGTCACATGGGACCAGTTTCAGCAGGCTTTTCGTACTGCCCATGTTTCAGCAAGAGCTATGGCCATGAAGAAGCATGAGTTTCGCAACTTGCGCCAAGGAGGACAGACAGTTGGCCAGTATGTGGAGGACTTTAGTAAGTTAGCATGTTATGCCCCAGATGACGTCGCTACGGATGCAGCTAAGCAGGAGAAGTTTTTGGAAGGACTGAATGATGAGTTGAGCATGCAGTTGATAGTAGCAACCTTCAACAACTACCAGGAGTTGGTAGATCGTGCTCTTATGATTGAAGGGAAGCAGCAGCAAATTGAGAACCGCAAGAGGAAGTATGGACAAGGGAAGTACAATTCAGGAGCTCAGCAGAAGCCACGTTTTACCCCTAGTCCGGGAGGACATTTTCAGCATACCCATGGAGGAGGTAGCTCGCACAACCACAATGGCACCAAGAATGGTAATGGCAATGGAGGAAGCAACGGCCAGAATCGCACCAACCCATCAACCCCAGCCAAGAAGGACCTCAGCCAAGTCACTTGCTTTAAGTGTCAGAAGATCGGACATTATGCCAATGAATGTCCTGAAGGCCAAAATGGCAATGGAAGTTCTGGGAAGAAGCCGAACCCTTTCAATAGGGGACAGGTGAACCACGTTAGCGTGGAGGAGGTTGAAGCTCAGCCCGATGCAGTAATAGGTAAGTTTTTGGTTAAGTCATTTACTGCACTCGTTCTTTTTGATACTAGTGCATCGCATTCATACATCTTAAGGGGATTTGTGGATAAGTATAACCTATCAACCCAAGCCCTTAGGTCACCCATGTTAGTAACCTCGCCTGGAGCAGAATATATGGCTAGTCTATGGTGTGATTGGTTACCATTAAGGATTGGTAACTATGTTTTTCCCTCAGACCTAATAGTATTGGAATCCCAAGGAATGGATGTGATATTAGGCATGGATTGGTTATCAAAGTATGAAGGGAATATTGAATGTGCTAGTAAGTCAATTTTGCTTACCACCCCAGAAGGGAGAAGGAATCAAGTATGTACCCCGGCATGTGCCAAAGAGGACTCAAGTAAATTGCTTAACATGAGTTGTGCAGGAGGAAGTACAAGTGGTAAGGGATTTCCCTGAAGTATTTCCAGAAGAGTTGCCAGGCATGCCACCGGATAGAGATATTGAGTTTTTGATTGAGCTATTGCCAGGCACAGGGCCAATATCAAAGAGACCATATAGGATGCCAGCAAAGGATTTGGTGGAAATTAAGAAGCAGATTAAGGAGTTACTGGATAAGGGATATATTCGCCCAAGTTCTTCGCCTTGGGGATCGCCAGTACTACTAGTGGAGAAGAAGGATGGATCGTTAAGGATGGTTGTTGATTATCGAGGATTGAATGAAGTAACGATCAAGAACAAGTACCCACTACCAATGATCAATGATCTGTTTGATCGATTGCAAGAAGCTAAGGTATTTTCCAAGATCAATCTGCGATCAGTGTACCACCAGTTGAAGATTCGAGAACAGGATATTCTGAAGACAACTTTTACCACTAGGTATGGGCTGTACAAGTATACCGTTATGTCATTTGGTATGACTAACACACCTGCTTATTTTATGAACATGATGAACAAAGTATTCATGGAGTTTTTGGATAAGTTCGTCGTGGTGTTCATTGATGATATCCTGGTTTATTCGAAGAATGAAGAGGAGCATAAGGAGCATTTGCGTTTGGTACTTGGAAAGCTCAGAGAACATCAATTATATGCCAAGTTCAGCAAATGTGAGTTTTGGTTGAAGGAAGTAGGATTCCTCGGTCACGTTATATCCGGAGAAGGAATAGCAGTAGACCCAGCTAAAGTTGGTACCGTGACCAAATGGGAAGCCCCAACAACAGTTGGAGAGATCCGGAGTTTTCTTGGACTCGCAGGATACTACCAGAGATTTATTGAGAATTTCTCAAAGATTGCGAAGCCTATGACTGAGTTGTTGAAGAAAGATACCAAGATCATATGGACGGAGGAGTGTGAGGCTAGTTTTCAGGAGTTGAAGAAACGTTTGGTTACCTCACCAGTGTTGATTTTGCTAGACCAGACCAAAGATTATGAGGTGTATTGCGACGCTTCACGTCGAGGACTTGGAGCAATGCTTATGCAGGAAGGGAGAGTTGTTTCATATGCCTCAAGACAACTGAAGCCTCATGAGTTGAATTATGCTACGCACGACTTGGAGTTAGCAGCCGTAGTGCATGCATTGAAAACATGGAGACATTTTCTGATTGGAAACCATTGTGAGGTGTACACGGATCATAAGAGTTTGAAATACATCTTCACATAGAAGGAGTTAAACCTCAGACAAAGGAGATGGTTGGAGCTCATCAAGGATTATGATATGAAATTGCATTATCACCCCGGAAAGGCTAATGTAGTAGCTGACGCATTAAGCCGTAAGAGCCATGTCAATACGTTAATGACGGGAGAAATACCCAGGGAGTTAGCAGAAAATCTTCGTGAACTATGTTTGGAAATAGTTCCTAGAGGCTATGTAGCAGCATTGGAGATTCAGTCAACTTTGATGGATAGAATCAGAGAAGCTCAGAAGATCGACAAAGAAATTGCCGCTATTAAGGAGAAACTGAGCAAAGGAAAAGCTAAAGGATTTCGTGAGGATGAGCACGACACCCTATGGTTTGAAGACCGCGTTTACGTGCCCAATGACCCAGAGATCAGGAAGTTGATTTTGCAAGAGGCACACGATTCACCGTACTCGATTCACCCAGGAAATACCAAGATGTATTTGGATTTGAAGGATATTTTCTGGTGGACCGGAATGAAGAAGGATATTGCGGAGTATGTAGCAGTTTGTGATGTATGCCAGAGAGTAAAGGCGGAGCATCAGAAGCCAACAGGATTGTCACAACCATTGCCGATACCCGAATGGAAGTGGGATAAGCTAGGCATGGATTTTATCACGGGATTACCCAGGACTCGTTCAGGCTATGACTCGATTTGGTTTGTAGTCGATCGATTGACGAAAGTAGCTCATTTCATCCCAGTAAAGACCACTTACACCAGTGCTAAGTTGGCAAAGATATACTTGACCAGGATCGTATGTCTGCATGGAGTTCCAAGGAGTATCGTATCAGATAGAGGAACCCAGTTTACCTCAAAGTTCTGGAAGCAGTTGCATGAAACTTTGGGTACCAGGCTAGAATTCAGTACAGCTTTTCATCCACAGACAGATGGACAGACCGAGAGAGTTAATCAGATTTTGGAGGATATGCTGAGAGCTTGTGCGCTAGATTATGGATCTAGTTGGGACGACAATTTGCCATATGCAGAGTTCTCTTACAACAACAATTACCAAACCAGTTTAAAGATGACCCCTTTCGAAGCCTTGTACGGAAGGAGGTGCAGGACACCGTTATCATGGGACGAAGTTGGAGACCGCCAGTTGTTTGGACCTGATTTGATTAAAGAGTCTGAACAGAAGGTGAAGTTGATTCGCGATAGGCTCAAGGTAGCCCAGTCCAGACAGAAGAGCTATGCAGATTCTAAACGCAAGGAGACAGTTTACGAAGTCGGAGATAGAGCTTATCTTCGAGTATCTCCACTTCGGGGAACAAAGCGTTTTGGAGTTAAAGGGAAGTTAGCGCCACGATTTGTAGGACCCTATCGAGTTTTGGAGCGTATGGAAGAAGTGGCCTACAAGTTGGAATTGCCCGAAGGATTGTCATGAGTTCATGATGTGTTCCACGTTTCTCAGCTGAAGAAATATCACGCGGAGATGGTTGACATACCATTGAGAGACACAGTGCCTTTGGAAACTATTCAGTTGGATAACAATTTGACCTATAAGGAGAAACCAGTTAAGATTCTCGAGTTTGCCAGTCGGTTCACCCGCAGTAAGGTTATCAAGTTTTGCAAAGTTCAGTGGAGCCACCACACGGAGGATGAAGCCACCTGGGAACGAGAGGAAGATTTGCTCAAAGACCACCGTCACCTATTTTCTAGCCAACCCGAATCTCGAGGGCGAGATTCATCTTAAGGGGGGTAGGTTTGTAACATCCCAAATTTTCAATTTGGAATGTTATACATTAGATCATCATTGCATATCATATTTTATTTTGCATTTTGGTCGATCCTAGAAATTCTACGCAACTCAATGACCCACGGAGAGAGTTGGGGATTTTGTTATTTTCATATTTGAGTTTTCTCAAATTTTGAGAATGGGATCATTTGATTTTATTTATTTTATCATCAATTATTTCTATTACAAAAATATGAGAGAGGGAATAAAATTACTTTCCCAAAATAAATAAATATTGAGGATTTAATAATAAAATCAAATAAGATTTTATTTCGGAGTTTTTCGGTGTTTTATTTGAATTTAGGAAAAATGTGCGTTTTACAAAATTGCATTTAGGTCCCAAATAAATGTTCACCTTCTGCGGCTTGATTTTAGAAGCCCGTGAAAATTTATTTCGGAATTTTTGGAGTCCGTTTAGTATTTCTTTTTATTTTTCTTCTGCACATAATATTAAAAAGAAATACGCACCGACCTACGGGCCGTGTCCGACCTGGCCACCGGCCCGGGCGGGCTTTATAAGCCGGGGAGAGGCCCAGCCCCAGCCCCTGCAAACCCTAGTCGCCCCGTGCCCCATGCGCCGCTGCCACCGCACGCGGCGCCGCCGCCGGATTCCGTCGCCCGAGGTTCGCCGCGCCTCGACTTCCGTGCCATCGTTTTTTTAAAATAGATCGGTTTTCGTCGGTTTTTCCGTCGTTTTTTTAGATTCGTTTTTTTTAAATAGATCGGTTTTTCCGGTTTATTTAAATAGTGAGCGTTCGTCTGTTCGTTCGTTTTAGCGAACGTTCGTCGTTTTTCTTTTTCTCGGATTAAATCCGCGATTTTTCTGATCGCGATTCCAGATCCGATTTTCGTTTTAGTATAACTTTTCGCTCGTTCATCGGAATCAGGCGATTCAAGTGCCTAGAGTTTCGTCTCGAAACCCTCTATCCGTTTAACCAACTTAAACAAGATTTTGCTACTGTAAAATTTGCCCTAGATCCAGATTACTAGAACGAAGTTGTTTTCTTTCGCCGTTTGACTTTCGTTGCTTCGTTCGTTTTGATTCTTTTTGCCAACTGGGAGTTCTTAAGTTGAACCTTCTGGTTAGATCTCTTATTTGAGTTTTACCTATGCATTAGATGAGTACTTATTGTATGCTTGTTTGTTTGTCTGCGAGAGAATACTAGGAGTGCGCCGCCTGTTACTTCGAATCGTTAGGTTTCCCGGATCATCAGCAAGGCAAGTAACACTTTGATTATACCTTTTCTACTACCCAGTTTTATTGCATTAGATCAAATCCTCACACATTGCATGATTAGGATTCTAATTAAATTGTGGGATGGGAAGTAGTTGAGGTAGTACCTATTACCTGTTCATTATCAAACCTTTGGGAGTTACTTCTATGTTTGCATATTATGCCATGCTATGCTAGTAGACGAGGATTGGGTGAGTGATATCCATGACATATGTGAGTTTTGTTAATTAATGGTTTATCTAAGGTGGCAACTTAAACACACATCTGGGTGGATTGAGGCACCTGGGTATTCCAGGACTTGCCTGTTTTCTTTTGGACCGCCACCCAGGCTCAAAGGGATCATGAGACTATTCATACTAGAAACTTCCGTGTGCAGCCACAAGCTATTATGGGCTCTAGCATAGTTGACTAAGTCGTGCGAACTCTTACAGTGGTAGACTAGCAGATGTAGGGGATGTAGGTGGTACGGTCTACCCGATCGTAAGGTGCTAGCGCTTCTGAAAGACTATGTCTCGGTCATCCATCTTCTCAAACACCATGTAGTGCGAGAAACCAAACGGAGGTGATCGAGTCTTGTGGGGAAAAGTGCGCAAACCTCTGTAGAGTGTAATAAACTAATCATGATTAGCCGTGTCCCCGGTTATGGACATCTTGAGTATCTAGTACCTGGATTTTCATGTGAATCTCAGCATGTTACTCTAAATTAATTTTGTTGGGTTATGTTAAATGATGATGCTTAATTGGGATTGAGAATGCTGTCAACCATTCTCAATGTTTAACAACTATCATGATAGCTAAATAAATTTATTCCTTTGAAGTAGGGAAAAATTGGCTTTACGCAAAACTGTAACCATAGAGCTTTCCACCAGCCAAATATGCATATAGTATAGTTGTTTCATTCCATTACTCTCTATGTGTTACATTGCCAGCATATTCCATGTGCTGACCCGTTTCGGGATGCAACGTTAATGTTGCAGACTTTTTAGACGACGATTAAGGAGTTTTAGGTCGTGGTTCTATACTCAGTGATGCCGTTGGAGTTGATGGACTCACTTATCTTCCAAGCCTTCCGCTATTATCATATTTAGATGGCCTTAAGCCATATTTATTGTAATAAGTTCTCTTTTGAGACACTCGATGTAATAAGTGTGTGATTGCTACTCTGCTATAAATCCTCCGAGTACTATGTGGTGTCAGCATTACTGATCCAGGGATGACACCGTAGCACAGAGATCGGACTGTTTGAGGTCTGGTCGCTACAGAACCATTATGTGATGAAGTCGGAGCATGATTTATTTATTGATTGTCTTCCTTATGAGTGGCGGTCGGGGACGAGCGATAGTCTTTTCCTACCAATCTATCTCCCTAGGAGCATGCACATAGTACCTTGTTTCGATAACTAATTGACTTTTGCAATAAGTATGTGATTTCTTTATGACTAATGTTGAGTCCATGGATTATACGCACTCTCACCCTTCCACCATTGCTAGCCTCTCTAGTACCGCGCAACTTTTGCCGGTACCATAAACCCACCATATACCTTCCTCAAAACTACCACCATACCTACTTATTATGGCATTTCCATAGCCATTCCGAGATATATTGCCATGCAACTTTCCACTGTTCCGTTTACTATGACACACTCCATCATTGTCATATTGCTTTGGATGATCATGTAGTTGACATTGTATTTGTGGCAAAGCCACCATTCATAATTCTTTCATACATGTCACTCATGCATCATTGCTATCCCGGTATATGATGACCCACAAGTATAGGGGATCTATCATTGTCCTTTCAATAAGTAAGAGTGTCGAACCCAACGAGGAGCAGAAGGAAATGATAAGCGGTTTTCAGCAAGGTATTCTCTGCAAGTACTGAAATAAGTAGTAACAAATAGTTTTGTGATAGGATGAATTGTAACAAGCAACGAGTAACAAAAGTAAATAAAGTGCAGCGAGGTGGCCCAATCCTTTTGTAGCAAAGGACAAGCCGGAACAAACTCTTATAATAGGAAAAGCGCTCCCGAGGACACATGGGAATATCGTCAAGCTAGTTTTCATCATGTTCATATGATTTGTGTTCGATACTTTGATAATTTGATATGTGGGTGGACCGGTGCTTGGGTGCTGTTCTTACTTGAACAAGCATCCCACTTATGATTAACCTCTATTGCAAGCAAGCCTAACCATAGCATGAAACATGTGGATCCAAATCAGCCCCTTACGAAGCAACGCATAAACTAGGGTTTAAGCTTCTGTCACTCTAGCAACCCATCATCTACTTATTACTTCCCAATGCCTTCCTCTAGGCCCAAATAATGGTGAAGTGTTATGTAGTCGACGTTCACATAACACCACTAGAGGCTAGACAACATACATCTTATCAAAATATCAAACGAATACCAAATTCACATGACTACTCATAGCAAGACTTCTCCCTTGTCCTCAGGAACTAACGTAATTACTCACAAAGCATATTCATGTTCATAATCAGAGGGGTAATAATATGCATATAGGATCTGAACATATGATCTTCCACCAATTAAACCAACTAGCATCAACTACAAGGAGTAATCAACACTACTAGCAACCTACTAGCACCAATCCCGGACTTTGAGACAAGAATTGGATGCAAGAGATGAACTAGGGTTTGGAGATGAGATGGTGATGGTGAATATGTTGATGGAGATTGCCCTCTCCCGATGAGAGGAGCATTGGTGATGACGATGGTGATGATTTCCCCCTCCCGGAGGGAAGTTTCCCCGGCAGAACAGCTCTGCCGAAGCTCTAGATTGGATCCGCCAAGGTTCCGCCTCGTGGCGGCGGAGTCTCGTCCCGAAAAGTTCCTCCCTATTTTTTTCTCATTAAAAGACTTCATATATGAGAAGATGGACGTCGGAGAGCCACCAGGGGGCCCACGAGGTAGGGGGCGCGCCCTAGGGGGGGGCACCCTCGTGAGCAGGGTGTGGGCCCCCTGGCCTTCATCTTTGGCGAGGATTTTTCTTTATTCATTTTAAGATGTTCCGTGGAGTTTCAGGACTTTTGGAGTTGCGCAGAATAGGTCTCTAATATTTGCTCCTTTTCCAGCCCAGAATTCCAGCTGTCGGCATTCTCCTTCCTTATGTAAACCTTGTAAAATAAGAGAGAATAGCCATAAGTGTTGTGACATAAAGTGAAATAACAGTCCATAATGCGATAAATATCGATATAAAAGCATGATGGAAAATGGACGTATCAACTCCCCCAAGCTTAGACCTCGCTTGTCCTCAAGCGAAAAGCCGATAACAATAAATATGTCCTCATGTTTAGAGGTAGATGCGTCGCTAAAAATAAAATACGGACATGAAGGCATCATGATTATTCTCATAACAGCAACATATATAGATTTTGTCATATGATTACTTATGTTCAAGTGATGATCTATTCACAATGCAAAAGTATAAATCATAAACCTTATTGGGCTCCGACAAACTATAATCTCAGTCATTGAAGCAATTGCAATTTATCATAACATCAGAAAGAGTCCATGTCAGAGCTAAAAAGCAACTCCACATACTCAACTATCATTTAGTCCTCCATAATTGCTAACACTCACGCGATACTTGTGGTTACGGAGTTTTAATCGGACACAGAGAAAGATAGGGGCTTATAGTTTTGCCCCACAACCTTTTACCTCAAGGGTAATGTCAACAATAATGGTTCATGCTCCCCTACATCCAATTAGATATATATATATATATATCATGTTCTTTCCAACATGCTGAGCTTGCCAAAGGATAAAATGAAAAAGAAAAGGTGAAGATCACCATGACTCTTGCATAAGGTAGAAGATAATAATAAAGGATAGGCCCTTCGCAGAGGGAAGCAGAGGTTGCCATGCGCTTTTATGGTTGGATATATAAAATCTCAATGCGAAAGAACATCACTTTATATTGCCCCTTGTGATATGAACCTTTATTATGTAGTCCGTCGCTTTTATTACTTCCACATCACAAGATCGTATAAAGCTTATTTCTCCCACACCAATCAATCATACATATTTAGAGCAATTTTTATTGCTTTGCATCGATGACAACTTACTTAAAGGATCTTACTTAATCCATAGGTAGATATGGTGGACTCTCATGGCAAAACTGGTTTAAGGGTATTTGGAAGCACAAGTAGTATTTCTACTTGGTGCCGAGAATTTGGCTAGCATGAGGGGGAAAGGCAAGCTCAACAAGTTATAGGATCCATGACAACATACTTTATCTTAGATATAAGAAAGACATAACTCATTACGTTGTCTTCCTTGTCCAACATCAACTCTTTAGCATGTCATATTTTAATGAGTGTTCCCAATCATAAAAGATGTCAATGATAATATATCTATATGTGAAAACCTCTCTTTCCTTATTACTTCCTATTAATTGCAACAATGACCAAAGCTATGTCTGCCAACTCCCAACAACTTTTAATCATCATACTTTTTTCTATGTGAAGTCATTACTCTCAATAAGATCAATATGAACTTTTTGTTTCTTTTTATTCTTTTATATTTTCTTTTATTCACCCAAGATCATGGCAAAATAGTCAAGCCCTTGACTCAACACTAATCTTTATTATATATAGCTCACGGACTCGATTACATAGAGAGATCATAAAGCAAAACTCAAAACTAGATCATGCCATAAACTTTATTCTACTAGATCAAGATACTACTAATAGGATCGAACTAAGAAAAACGGTAAAGATAGGAGTTGTGATTGTGATACGATATCGGGGCACCTCCCCCAAGCTTGGCAGTTGCCAAGGGGAGTGCCCATACCCATGTGATTATATCTCCTTGGTTGGTGAAGAAGGTGGAGGTGTTGTTGATGATGCAGGCTTGTCATCCATCTTCCAAGGCATAGGTTCACCATCATAGAAGGATGATCGAGTCTCCAGAATCCTCGAATCTGCAGCCAAACTCATTCTTTTGAATCTATATTCATACTCACAGTTTTGGTTTTGCAGGTCATAGATTTGGGCTTGGAGGTGCTCGATCTTCTCATATAGCTTGAAGATGGCCTCTCGGTGTTCTTGGCATCCGGCTTGTAGTTGTTGGTGAACTCCGTGAGCATCGTGTGGCTAGCGTAGATTCCACGCTCCACCATCCCCTGGCACTTGAAAACTTGTTGCTCCATTGCTTCGAGCCTCGTCTCCATGCTTCCGGTTCCCTTTGGTCCCTCAACATCACGGATGTGCAACAACCCATCACGCATCTCAATGGTCTGAGGGTGTCGCAGCACCTCCCTGAGGTAAGGGTTGATGACCTTCTCGAAGAACTTGTCCTTGGAAGCACTTGGGGACGTCATGATAATCTAGATCTGTCAGAAAAACAGCTCAAAACAAGAACAGAGGAGGTTTGCGTGATACGGGAGTCAAAACCTTCGGGAGAATATATAATGAACTTTTACCGACCAAAATACGTAACGTGCAAGAAAACGGAGTCCGGAAGGCACACGAGGTGCTCACGAGGTAGGGGGGCGCGCCCACCACCCTCGTGTCCTTCCCGGACTGCTACTTATTTTTCTATTTTTCTAAATATTCCAAAACGGAAAAATATTGCCTTAAAAATTGTTTTGGAGTCGGTTTACTTACCGTACCACATACCTATTCCTTTTCGGAGTCTGAAACGTTCCAGAAAGTGCCTCTTATGTATTCCTCCGGGGTTACGGTTTCAATAATATTGGTTTCAACATTTATGGGATTACCTGAGATATAATGTTTGATTCTTTGACCATTTACCAATTTCGGATTTGTGCCCTCGAAGTTGTTGATTTTTATGGCACCGGAACGATAGACCTCCTCGATAACATAGGGGCCTTCCCATTTAGAGAGAAGTTTTCCTGCAAAAAATCTTAAAGGAGAGTTGTATAGCAATACATAATCACCTACATTAAACTCACGCTTTTGTATCCTTTTGTCATGCCATCTTTTAACTTTTTCTTTAAACAACTTGGCATTTTCATAAGCTTGGGCTCTCCATTCATCAAGTGAGCTAATATCAAATAACCTCTTTTCACCCGCAAGTTTAAAATCATAGTTAAGCTCTTTAATAGCCCAATATGCCTTATGTTCTAGTTCAAGAGGTAAGTGACATGCTTTTCCATAAACCATTTTATACGGAGACATACCCATAGGATTTTTGTATGCAGTTCTATAAGCCCATAATGCATCATCAAGTTTCTTGGACCAATTCTTTCTAGACCTATTAACAGTCTTTTGCAAAATTAATTTGAGCTCTCTATTGCTCAACTCTACTTGACCACTAGACTGTGGGTGATAAGGAGATGCAATTCTATGATTAACATCATATTTAGCAAGCATTTTACGGAAAGCACCATGAATAAAGTGTGAACCACCATCAGTCATTAAATATCTAGGGACTCCAAACCTCGGGAAAATAACTTCCTTAAGCATTTTAATAGAAGTGTTATGATCAGCACTACTAGTTGGAATAGCTTCTACCCACTTAGTAACGTAATCAACAGCAACTAAAATATGTGTGTATCCATTAGAGGCAGGAAAAGGTCCCATATAATCAAAGCCCCAAACATCAAACGGTTCGATAACAAGAGAATAATTCATAGGCATTTCTTGACGTCTACTAATATTACCAATTCTTTGACATTCATCACAAGACAAGACAAACTTACGGGCATCCTTGAAGAGAGTAGGCCAATAAAAACCAGATTGCAATACCTTATGTGCAGTTCTATCTCCAGTGTGGTGTCCTCCATAAGCCCCAGAATGACACTTGCGTAGGATCTGTTCCTGTTCATGCTCAGGTACACAATGTCTAATAACACCATCTACTCCTTCTTTATAAAGATGTGGGTCATCCCAAAAGTAATGTCTTAAATCATAGAAAAACTTTTTCTTTTGCTGGTATGTGAAGCTAGGTGGTATAAACTTAGCAACAATATAATTAGCATAATCAGCATACCATGGAGTACTACGAGAAGTACTTATAACATTTAATTGTTCATCAGGAAAGCTATCATTAATAGGTAGTGGGTCATCAAGAATATTTTCTAACCTAGACAAGTTGTCTGCAACGGGGTTCTCAGCTCCCTTTCTATCAACAATATGCAAATCAAATTCTTGTAGCAAGAGAACCCATCTAATAAGTCTAGGTTTAGCATCTTTCTTTTCCATAAGATATTTAATAGCAGCATGATCAGTTTGAATAGTTACTTTAGAATCAACAATATAAGATCTGAACTTATCACAGGCAAATACAACTGCTAAAAGCTCTTTTTCAGTAGTAGCATAATTTCTTTGAGCATTGTCTAGAGTCTTACTATCATAATGAATAACAATTAATTTCTTGTCAACTCTTTGCCCTAGAACAGCACCTACAGCATAATCACTAGCATCACACATAATTTCAAAGGGTAGGTTCCAATGAGGTGGCTGAACAACAGGTGCAGTGACTAATGCTTTCTTAAGTATTTCAAATGCTTCTACACAATCATCATCAAAGACAAATGATATATCTTTTTGCAATAAATTAGTCAGAGGCCGAGAATTTTTTGAGAAGTCCTTAATGAACCTCCTATAAAATCCAGCGTGACCAAGGAAACTTCTTATACCTTTTATGTCCTTGGGACATGGCATCTTTTCAATCGCATCAACCTTGGCTTTATCAACTTCAATACCTCTTTCAGAAACTTTATGCCCCAAGACAATACCTTCATTAACCATAAAGTGGCACTTTTCCCAATTCAAGACAAGATTAGTTTCTTCACATCTCTGCAAAAATCGATCAAGATTGCTCAAGCAATCATCAAAAGAGGAACCATAGACGGAAAAGTCATCCATGAAAACCTCACAAATCTTTTCACAAAAGTCAGAGAATATAGCCATCATGCATCTTTGAAAGGTAGCAGGTGCATTACATAAACCAAAAGGCATACGTCTATAAGCAAAAGTACCAAAAGGGCATGTAAAAGTAGTCTTTGATTGATCTCTAGTCGACATAGGTATTTGAGAGAAACCAGAATAACCATCTAGAAAGCAATAGTGTGTATGTTTGCATAATCTTTCTAGCATTCGATCAATAAAAGGTAAGGGGTAATGATCTTTCTTAGTAGCTTTATTTAATTTGCGGAAATCAATTACCATCCTATAACCTGTGATAATTCTTTGTGGAATCAATTCATATTTATCATTAGGAACAACAGTAATACCTCCTTTCTTAGGGACACAATGTACATGACTTACCCACTCACTATCAGCAACGGGATAGATTATACCTGCCTCCAGAAGCTTTAGTATTTCTTTTCTTACCACTTCTTTCATTTTAGGATTCAGACGTCGTTGAGGATCACGAACTGGTTTGGCATCTGCTTCCAAATTTATTTTATGTTGACATAGAGTGGGACTAATGCCCTTAAGATCATCAAGAGTATATCCAATAGCAACACGATGCTTCTTCAGAGTTTTCAACAATCTTTCTTCTTCATGCTCTGAAAGGTTAGCACTAATAATAACAGGATATATCTTCTTTTCATCAAGATAAGCATATTTAAGATTATCAGGCAACGGTTTAAGCTCAAACACGGGATCACCATTGGGTGGAGGAGGATCCCCAAAAATTTCAACAGGCAAATTGTGTTGCAGAATAGGTTCCTGTTTAAAGAATACTTCATCTATTTCCCTTCTTTCATTCATGAACATATCATTTTCATGGTCTAGCAAATAGTGTTCTAAAGGATCACTAGGAGGTACGGCAATAGAAGCAAGACCAATAATTTCATCCTTACTAGATAATTCTTCCTCACGATGTTGTTTACTAAATTTAGAGAAATTAAACTCATGAACCATATCATCCAAGCCAACAGTAACAACATTCTTTGTGCAATCTATGGTAGCATTGACAGTATTAAAGAAGGGTCTACCAAATATAATGGGACAAAAACTATCTTGTGGGGAACCAAGAACAAGAAAATCAGTAGGATATTTAGTTTTCCCACACAAGACTTCAACATCTCTAACAATTCCAATTGGTGCAATAGTATCTCTATTAGCAAGTTTAATAGTAACATCAATATATTCTAACTCAACAGGTGCAATTTCATTCTTAATTTCTTCGTATAAGTCAATAGGTATTACACTAGCACTAGCACCCATATCACATAAGCCATGATAACAATGATCTCCTATTTTAACAGAAATAACAGGCACGCCTACCACAGGCCTATGTTTATCTTTATCACAAGGTTTAGCAATTCTAGCAGTTTCACCTTCGAACTGAATAACATGCCCATCAATATTATGAGACAAAAGATCTTTAACAATAGAGATATTAGGTTCTACTTTAACTTGCTCAGGAGGTGTATAAGTTCTAATATTGCTTTTACGAACAATAGTTGAAGCTTTAGCATGATCCTTTATTCTAACAGGGAAAGGTGGTTTGTCAATATAAGAAGTAGGAACAATAGGATCATTATAAGTGACAGTCTTTTCTTCAACTTTAATAGGTGCAGCTACTTTTACTTCTATGGGAGGATGATATTTAAACCACTTCTCCTTAGGGAGATCAACATAGGTAGCAAAAGATTCACAAAAAGAAGCTATTATCTCAGAGTCAAGTCCATATTTAGTGCTAAACTTACGGAAAATATCGGTGTCCATAAAAGATTTAACACAATCAAACTTAGGTGTCATACCTGACTCCTTACCTTCGTCAAGGTCCCAATCTTCAGAGTTGCGTTTAATTATATCCAATAAATTCCATCTGAATTCAGTAGTCTTCATCATAAAAGAGCCAACACAAGAAGTATCGAGCATGGTGCGATTGTTATCAGAAAGCCGAGCATATAAATTTTGAATAATCATTTCCCTTGAGAGCTCATGATTGGGGCATGAATATAACATTGATTTAAGCCTCCCCAAGCTTGAGCGATGCTTTCTCCTTCGCGAGGCCAGAAATTATATATATAATTGCGATCACGATGAACAAGATGCATAGAGTAATACTTTTGATGAAATTTCAGGTTCAATCTTTTATAGTCCCATGATCTCATATCATCACATAGCCTATACCATATCAATGCGTCTCCCTTCAAAGATAAAGGGAAGACCTTCTTCTTAGCAACATCATCGGGTATACCTGCAAGCTTAAATAATCCACAAACTTCATCCACATATATTAAGTGCTCATCAGGATGCTTTGTTCCATCATACCCAAAGGAAATTAGAAAGGAGTTTCATTTTCAATAGGTTCAGTAGGTTGAGGAGAAACTCTTTGCTCTACTGGACGGGGTGAAGATACCCCGAACAAGCCCCTCAGAGAATTACTTTCCATAGTAGCAAGTGACAGTAAATTTCAGCACACTATATAAATTTTTCCTTACCAAATTCCACCTACCAAAGGCACTACACTCCCCTTTCGATAAGTAAGAGTGTCGAACCCAATGAGGAGCAGAAGGAAATGATAAGCGGTTTTCAGCAAGGTATTCTCTGCAAGTACTGAAATAAGTAGTAACAGATAGTTTTGTGATAGGATGAATTGTAACGAGCAACGAGTAACAAAAATAAATAAAGTGCAGCAAGGTGGCCCAATCCTTTTGTAGAAAAGGACAAGCCGGAACAAACTCTTATAATAGGAAAAGCGCTCCCGAGGACACATGGGAATATCGTCAAGCTAGTTTTCATCACGTTCATATGATTTGCGTTCGATACTTTGATAATTTGATATGTGGGTGGACCGGTGCTTGGGTGCTGTTCTTACTTGAACAAGCATCCCACTTATGATTAACCTCTATTGCAAGCATCCGCAACTACAACAAAAGTATTAAGGTAAACCTAACCATAACATGAAACATGTGGATCCAAATCAGCCCCTTACGAAGCAACGCATAAACTAGGGTTTAAGCTTCTGTCACTCTAGCAACCCATCATCTACTTATTACTTCCCAATGCCTTCCTCTAGGCCCAAATAATGGTGAAGTGTTATGTAGTCAACGTTCACATAACACCACTAGAGGCTAGACAACATACATCTTATCAAAATATCAAACGAATACCAAATTCACATGACTACTCATAGCAAGACTTCTCCCTTGTCCTCAGGAACGAACGTAATTACTCACAAAGCATATTCATGTTCATAATCAGAGGGGTAATAATATGCATATAGGATCTGAACATATGATCTTCCACCAATTAAACCAACTAGCATCAACTACAAGGAGTAATCAACACTACTAGCAACCTACTAGCACCAATCCCGGACTTTGAGACAAGAATTGGATGCAAGAGATGAACTAGGGTTTGGAGATGAGATGGTGCTAGTGAAGATGTTGATGGAGATTGCCCTCTCCCGATGAGAGGAGCGTTGGTGATGACGATGGTGATGATTTCCCCCTCCCGAAGGGAAGTTTCCCCGGCAGAACAGCTCTGCCGGAGCTCTAGATTGGATCCGCCAAGGTTCCGCCTCGTGGCGGCGGAGTCTCGTCCTGAAAAGTTCCTCCCTATTTTTTTCTCATCGAAAGACTTCATATATGAGAAGATGGACGTCGGAGAGCCACCAGGGGGCCCACGAGGTAGGGGGGCGCGCCCTAGGGGGGGGGGCGCCCCCCACCCTCGTGAACAGGGTGTGGGCCCCCTGGCCTTCATCTTTGGCGAGGATTTTTCTTTATTTATTTTAAGATGTTCCGTGGAGTTTCAGGACTTTTGGAGTTGCGCAGAATAGGTCTCTAATATTTGCTCCTTTTCCAGCCCAAAATTCCAGCTGCCGGCATTCTCCCTCCTTATGTAAACCTTGTAAATAAGAGAGAATAGCCATAAGTGTTGTGACATAAAGTGAAATAACAGTCCATAATGCGATAAATATTGATATAAAAGCATGATGCAAAATGGACGTATCAGTATACCGCCGGAGGCATTCATATAGAGTCATATTTTGTTCTAAGTATTGAGTTGTAAGTAAATAAAAGTGTGATGATCATCATTGAGCATTGTCCCAGTGAGGAAAGGATGATGGAGACTATGATTCCCCCATAAGTCGGGATGAGACTCCGGACGAAAAAGAAAAAAGAAAGAAAAAAAGAGGGCATAAAAAAGAGAAAAGGCCCAAATAAAAATAAAAAAATGAGAGAAAAAGAGAGAAGGGACAATGCTACTATCCTTTTAGCACACTTTTGCTTCAAAGTAGCACCATGATCTTCATGATAGAGAGTCTCTTAATTTGTCACCTTCATATACTAGTGGGAAATTTTCATTATAGAACTTGGCTTGTATATTCCAACAATGGGCCTCCTCAAGTGTCCTAGGTCTTCGTGAGCAAGCAAGTTGGATGCACACCAACTTAGTTTCTTTTGTTGAGATTTCATACATTTATAGCTCTAGTGCATCCGTTGCTTGGCAATCCCTACTCACTCACATTGATATCTATTAATGGGCATCTCCATAGCCCGTTGATACGCCTAGTTGATGTGAGACTGTCTTCCCTCTTTTTGTCCTCTCCACAACCACCATTCTATTCCACCTATAGTGCTATGTCCATGGCTCATGCTCATGTATTGCATGAAGATTGAAAAAGTTTGAGAACATCAAAAGTATGAAACAATTGCTTGGCTTGTCATCGGAGTTTTGCATGATTAAAATTCTTTGTGTGGTGAAGATGGAGCATAGCCAGACTATATGATTTTGTAGGGATAACTTTCTTTGGCCATGTTATTTTGAGAAAACATGATTGCTTAGTTAGTATGCTTGAAGTATTATTATTTTTATGTCAATATTAAACTTTTGTCTTGAATCTTATGGATCTGAACATTCATGCCAAAATGAAGAGAATTACTTAGAGAAATATGTTAGGTAGCATTCCACATCAAAAATTCTGTTTTTATCATTTACCTACTCGAGGACGAGCAGGAATTAAGCTTGGGGATGCTGATACGTCTCCAATGTATCTATAATTTTTTATTGTAACATGCTATTATATTATCAACCTTGGATGTTTTTTATGCATTTAAATGCTATTTTATATGATTTTTGGGACTAACCTATTAACCTAGAGCCCAGTGCCAGTTTCTGTTTTTTTCCTTGTTTTAGAGTATCGCAGAAAAGGAAAATCAAACGGAGTCCAATTGACCTGAAACTTCACGGAACTTATTTTTGGACCAGAAGAAGCCCACAGAGTATCGGAGTTGGACCAGGAGAGTCCCGGGCTGCCCACAAGGGTGGGGGGCGCGCCCACCCCCCTTGGGCGCGCCCCCCTGCCTTGTGGACAGCCTAGAGGTCCACCGACGTACTTCTTCCTCCCATATATACCCATATACCCTAAAAACTTCGGGGAGCACAATAGATAGGGAGTTCCGCCGCCAGAAGCCTCCGTAGCCACCGAAAACCAATATAGACCTGTTCCGGCACCCTGCCGGAGGGGGGAATCCCTCTCCGATGGCCATCTTCATCATCCCGGTGCTCTCCATGATGAGGAGGGAGTAGTTCTCCCTCGGGGCTGAGGGTATGTACCAGTAGCTATGTGTTTGATCTCTCTCTCTCTCTCTCTCTCTCTCTCTCGTGTTCTTGAGGTGGTATGATCTTGATGTATCGCGAGCTTTGCTATTATAGTTGGATCTTATGATGTTTCTCCCCCCTCTACTCTCTTGTAATGAATTGAGTTTTCCCTTTGAAGTTATCTTATTGGATTGATTCTTTAAGGATTTGAGAACACTTGATGTATGTCTTGCGTGGGATACCCGTGGTGACAATGGGGTATTCTATTGATCCACTTGATGTATGTTTTGGTGATCAACTTGCGGGTTCCGCCCATGAACCTATGCATAGGGGTTGGCACACGTTTTCGCCTTGACTCTTCGGCAGAAACTTTGGGGCACTCTTTGAGGTTCTATGTGTTGGTTGAATAGATGAATCTGAGATTGTGTGATGCATATCGTATAATCATACCCACGGATACTTGAGGTGACATTGGAGTATCTAGGTGACATTAGGGTTTTGGTTGATTTGTGTCTTAAGGTGTTATTCTAGTGTGAACTCTAGGGCTGTTTGTGACACTTATAGGAATAGCCCAATGGATTGATTGGAAAGAATAACTTTGAGGTGGTTTCGTACCCTACCATAATCTCTTTGCTTCCTCTCCTCTATTAGTGACTTTGGAGTGACTCTTTGTTGCATGTTGAGGGATAGTTATATGATCCAATTATGTTATTATTGTTGAGGGAACTTGCACTAGTGAAAGTATGAACCCTAGGCCTTGTTTCAACGCATTGCAATACCATTTGCGATCACTTTTATCATTAGTTACCTTGTTGTTTTATATTTTCAGATTACAAAAACCTTTATCTACCATCCATGTACCACTTGTATCACCATCTCTTCGCCGAACTAGTGCACATATACAATTTACCATTGTATTGGGTGTGTTGGGGACACAAGAGACTCTTTGTTATTTGGTTGCAGGGTTGCTTGAGAGAGACCATCTTCATCCTACGCCTCCTACGGATTGATAAACCTTAGGTCATCCACTTGAGGGAAATTTGCTACTGTCCTACAAACCTCTGCACTTGGAGGCCCAACAACGTCTACAAGAAGAAGGTTGTGTAGTAGACATCACATGTCAAATTTATGTGGTCCAAAGTAGTTTTAATGCATGATATGGCCTCTAGGAACTTGTAGGAGTAGTTGTTATCAATCTTGTTGAGTTTGGTTCACTTTTATTTTGAGTCACTAAAAATTTCAGAAATTTTTCAGAGGAAGAAAAATATTTGGGAAAATGTACCAAGGTGGTTCCTCAAGGAAGCAAGGACCAAGGCTCGCGATACGTGAGCCGGACAATGAACCACCGAGGGAAGCTCAAGTGCGGCCTTGTGAATGGCCGTCAGAGGAGTTTATGGTCTAGGCAGGCATCAAGGATGAATTTGACGCGTATGTGCGTAACACTGATCTTGAGGGCTTCATGTCAGATAAGTGCCGACAATACCGCTATCTAACTGATTCCTTTGTGAGAAGGTTTAAATTTACATCCTCGCGCAATTCTCACACTATTTTATTTGATCTTTATGATAAATCATATACCATGGACCTAGAAGATTTTAACACTGCTTGTAAACTCCCACACTGGGGCAATGTTAGTGAACCTCACAAATCTGAATATAAAGATTTTCTTGCTAGTATCACTATGGGGCAATCTAGATAAATCACACAAGCTACCATAGGGAGCATTCATTTCCCTTCCATACATTATTTTGCTCTCTTCATTGGTAGATGCATTAACGGTAAAGATGAGGCTTGTCACATGTGCATTCCAGATCTTAGTGTCCTCAAGAGTGCGGTATTAGGTGATAAACAATATAACTTGGGGGCCATTGTTGCACGAAGGTTGTATCACAACAGTGTAAGTGGATATTTGTTTGGTGGAATTTATGCAACTCATGTAGCTAATTATCTTAATATACCCATACATGGAAATGATATGGAGTTACCTCTTGCTTATCTAGATTATGATGCTATGGTCCGCCATCAGTTTCTTGAGAGGAGTGATCAGTTCCTTCAGTACCGACTAATCTTTGACAAACGGCGCACTGTCCATGTTGCCCTCCCTGCACGTACTTTCTTTGACTTTCAGGCAAAAATGAGATATGTTATAACCAGGGATGAAGTGAACGAATATGAGAGGAGGATGGAGGCAGCTCGCCTCCAAGCTGCAACTCATCAGTTAGTAGCTTCTGCATCTCAGTACGACCCCGGCTACAACTTTGGATATCCACCAGGCCAGCAATGGCCATAGACCAACTTAGGCCAAAAGCCTAAGCTTG
>NC_053026.1:440146281-440268402 GCF_003073215.2 Triticum urartu | reverse complement strand
CACCAATCCGGAGCAATTCAAGAGTCTTTTCAGTTTGATTCTCCGAAGTCCATCATTGAGGCTTTATTCATTCTCAACTTTCAACTTTCATTCTCCAAATCTTACCGGTGCATCATTCAAATATTCTCTAATCAGCTCGTGATCTCTTCGTTCCTATGTATCTAAATTCTCTCAAGTATTTTCATTCGTTCTCTTATTCTTCCTGGTGTTTCTTATCTTTTCTTCGTTCATTTTCTATTCTTACGGTGGTTCGTTCAAGATTCTTTTCCTCTTGTTATCATCAATTCATTTGTGTTTCTCAAGTCCTACCGGTGGTTCGTTAAAAATCGTTCCAAGATTGCGCGATATCTATCTTAATTCTTTTTACGGGAATAAGTAGTATGCCAAATCTGTTGCTTGTCATCAATCAAAATTGGTGAAGGATAAGCATAATGTAATTCTTATTATTGTTCATCCAAATGATTTAATTCCTTATTCCGGAGGTTCATCAAATTCTCGGTGTCTCAAGTTTTCCGCTTTATCTCGTCGCGAAGCTCCATCTATATCATTACAAGGCTTCACCTTGTGTTTTCAACTTCTCTTTCCTTTTGTTTGATCAGCCTTTTAATACCGGAGTTCTTCATGGAGGTTCATCAAGGACTTAAATCCTTCTCGAAGTGTTCATCAATATTCTTTTCAAAGGAGCTCAAGTATTCTTCATCTTGCAATCCGAAGTGAAATTCTTTATAGCTTATCTTTTGAGGTGGTGTTATGTCATTCTTGACAATTTCTTTGTGTTTCATGATTCACAAGTTCAGGAATGAGATATTTAAACCCATCTTTTTCTTCCTTGGAGTTATCTTGGTATAGGTTTCACCTAAAGCCTTCCATTGGGAATGTTGCTCTTGGTGATGATTACCTATGATCCAAGTTTTTTTATCACCTCGGTGGAAGAAGCTTTCTATCTTTTCTGGCTCTCAATCAAATCTTTTTCCTGTGAGTGGCAGGTTGTCACATCATAATTTTGATATGTATTCCATAAATGCATATCAAGCTTATCCTTTCATTGTTGATAATCCAACAAATCCTTTCTAGCATTTGTTGTAAGCATGCTCTCCCAAGATCTTGTTTCCCTCCGTTCATTCCATTCCATTCTTTCATTTCTTCCGGAGGCATTGTGATGTTGCTCTTTTCTCTCATCATCTCGAATGGTGTTCTTTTCGTGTTTATACATTTAACCGGAGTGTTGTGCCCTCTGATCAAATTCTTTTCGCCTTATCAAGTCTTGCATCTCTCTTCAACCGGAGTGCTGTCCGAATTGGTTCTTCCTTGTTTCTCTTTTCTAACGGACTGTTTTCAACTTTGTTCATCTTCGTTGTATTCTTTTCTCGAAGATGGTTTAACCTATCAAGGTTCTTGGTTTCACTCGTTTGTCAAAGAAGCAACTTAGTTTTACCTCTTCTCTTCTTTTTCGGTTTCCCTCCAGTGCCATCCTAGATCTCAGGACGAGATCCTCTCATAGTGGTGGAGTGTTGTAACGCGCCGAGACCGATGCGCCAGGTGTCTCCCAGTTGTTTGCCATCGTTGCCATGTCATTCACTGGCGTGTTGCATCGTGCCATGTCATCATCCGCATTGCATCATCATGTTTTCAGAACTTGCATCCGTCTGGGTTCCCCCAATTCCGTCCGTTGTCCGTTCTGACCCCAGACACACTTGCACGCGCCTGCGGCACGTCCAAAATATTATTTTATAAGTGGCCGGAAAATGTTCTTGGAATGGGTTGAAAGTTGGTGTGCGGTGTTGTTATGTTGTCAGTAGACCGCCTGCCAAGTTTCATCTCATTCGGAGTCCGTTTGACCCCCCAACGGATAACTATAGCGACAATATAGTCGGTCTATCGTCGGATGTTTCGGTCTCCAGAAACGGTTGTCGGGTTGCATTCCTCCTCTTTCTTCTCAGCCCAACACATCTGCACAGTCCGCTATCAACCGCCAGGCCCCGAAACCCTTCCTTTCACAGTGCATCGACCCCCTCGCGCGTGTCCGAAAGTTGTCCCGACCCTGACCCGCTCTATCATTACCAACGGATCCACAACCCCGTTCAACCTCCTCCATCTTTCATTTCTTCTTTTAAGTACTCCGTTGACCCGTAGCCATCTGATCTCGATCAGATGATCCAAAATTCCCCCCTTTTGCTATATATAGACCAAGCCATACCTAATTTGGACAAACCCTAGAAATTAGGAGGTTTGTCCCTTCACGCCGCCGCCACACTCAAATCCCACCTCGGGATCCTCCCATATCCCCTTCTCCACCCGATCCCGAAGGCACCGCGGTCTCCTCTGTACCCCTCGTCCTCGCTCGATCCCAGGAGCAGCCACCACCTCGTTGCTCCCTGTCTCGGCCTCCTTTGCTTCTCCTCGCGCCGTTGATCCCCTTTGCCTCGCTTGAGCTCGCCACAGAGTAGATGACCACGGCGCCCCGATTTCCCGCGCCCCCTCTCGAACCATGAGCCGGAGCTCGTCCACACACTGGCCAACAGCATTGCTCCCCTCCTCAACTCGCCATGGAGACCACCGCGGCAAGGCCAACCCTCGTCGCCCTTCTCTTTTTCCATCCTTCTTCTTCCACCTCCTAATCTCGCTGCTCCCTCTCTCTGCCGCCATGGACAGGGCTTCGACGCCGCCGTCCTCATGCTACATCGTCGTTGATGCCCGTGTCATCGAGCGCCGCTGCCTCCTCTGCTTCAGATCAATGCGCCGACCGCCGGATCCGAACCCAGGCGCCTCCCCCACCCGCTCCCGCATCTGGTCGCCGTCGTTCCCTGCCTGCCCGTTGAAGCTCCAAGCCCGCCGTTGCTGCTTCCGCTTCGCCTGTCTTGCGCCCAAGTCCCTTGCGGCTCCATCGGATGTTGCTCCTCGCCGGCCTTCCCTGCACGTCCGCCGCCGCAAGTTCCGGTTCTCCCGCCACCCAAGTTCCTCGCCGGAGGTCGCCTGCATCGCCCCCCGAGTCCCCTGCTTCGCCCCTACACTGAACCTGCCTCTCTCTGTTCTCTGTCGAACGAGATGGGCAGCGCCGAATGTGCTCCCTGTCGTGCGCTAGATGGGCCTCGCACAGGCCCAGTGCGCCTAAGCCGGCCTGCCTGCTAGGCCGCCGCCAGCTTCCCTCAGCCGCATCCACTGGCTGGGCTTGGCCCAAGGTGAGCGCCCAGTCCGCCCAAATTCAGCCTGATGTGTTTTTTTTCAGATCTGTGAATTTAGCTATTATCCCAGGAACGTCTATTTTACAGAAAACCCCTTAAGTTCATGCATATAATAACTAATTAAGCATGCATGGGTTTAATACAAACTTTATATGAAACATGACTAGAATTTCATCTAGTTTAATAATATCCAACTTTCAATCATGTTTGACATGTTTAAAATGATGTTTGCTTTATTTTGCTTAAATAAAATGCTAAAATGCTTTAATTCATAACTTAATAGCAGTAGCTCCAAACTTAACAAACTTTACATGTAAATGGGGTATAAAAATGCCTAGTTTAGCATGGTGTTTTTACTTTGCATGTTTAATAACTCTAAAATTCTGTTTAGGGCAGAACAGTACCAAATCCATAATTATGCACATGAGGATTTTCCGGATTTGTTGTTTGTTGTTTCCGGCCTCATTTAAACTTGACTAGATAGTTAGTTTATGTATGCTTCACCTCTTGCCATGTTAATCAACATTTAATATTGTTGGGTACTTAAACGAGACCGAACTAAATAACTTGGTTACAGTGTTTCTTCAATATGCAAGCTCCACTTAATTTTTAGGTTTGTTTGTGCACTTTGCCATGCCATGCCTCTTTAAAACCGGACATGCATCATACTTGGTTGTGCATCATGCCATGCTTATGTGAGGGTTGTTTACTATGTTGTTTGCTTCTTTCTGGTGTTGCTTCTTCGGGTTAGTTCCGATAATGTTGTGTTTCTGAGGATCCGTTCATCTACGTTCGTTTGGCTTCTTGTTGGACTCGTTCTTCTTCCTTGCGGGATCTCAGGCAAGATGACCATACCCTCGAAATCACTTCTATCTTTGCTTGCTAGTTGTTCGGTCTATTGCTATGCCGTGATACCTACCACTTGCTATATCATGCCTCCCATATTGCCATGACAAGCCTCTAACCCACCTTTACTAGCAAACCGTTGTTTGGCTATGTTACCGCTTTGCTCAGCCCCTCTTATAGAGTTGCTAGTTGCAGGTGAAGTTGGAGTTTGTTCCATGTTGGAACATGATTATTGTTGCGATATCATTATTATATCTTGTTTACTTTAATGCACATATATACTTGGTAAAGGGTGGAAGGCTCGACCTTATGCCTGGTGTTTTGTTCCACTCTTGCCGCCCTAGTTTCCGTCATATCGGTGATATGTTCCTTGTTTTGCGTTCGGTACGCGGTTGGGTTATAACGGGAACCCCTTGACAGTTCGCCTTGAATAAAACTCCTCCAGCAATGCCCAACCTTGTTTTTCCAATTTTCCACCTAAGCCTTTTCCCTTGGGTTCTGCAGACTCAAGGGTAATCTTTATTTTAAACCCCCGGGCCAGTGCTCCTCTGAGTGTTGGTCCAAAACAGAGCCACTTGCAGTGCCATCTCGGGGAAACTTGAGGGTTGGTTTAAGTTATACGTAGTGTTCATCCGGTGGGCCCTCAGAATGAGATATGTGCAGCTCCTATCGGGATTTGTTGGCACATCGGGCAGCTTTGCTGGTCTTGTTTTACCATTGTCGAAATGTCTTGTAACCGGGATACCGAGTCTGATCGGGTCTTCCTGGGAGAAGGAATATCCTTCGTTGACCGTGAGAGCTTGTGATGGGCTAAGTTGGGACACCCCTGCAGGGTTTTGAACTTTCGAAAGCCATGCCCGCGGTTATGAGCATATGGGAATTTGTTAATGTCCGGTTGTATAAAACTTGACACTTCACATAATTAAAATGCATCAACCGCGTGTGTAGCCGTGATGGTCTCTTTCTGGCAGAGTCCGGGAAGCGAACACGGTTCTTGGGTTATGTTTGTGCGTAAGTAGTTTCAAGATCACTTCTTGATCACTTCTAGTTCACGACCGTTGCATTGCTTCTCTTCTCACTAGTGCCTGCTGCAGCTCCACCTCACTACCTTTTCCTACCTTTAATCTTAAATAGTCTTGATCGCGAGGGTGTGAGATTGTTGAGTCCTCGTGACTCACAGATACTTCCAAACAGTTGCAGGTGCCGATGATACCAGTGCAGGTGACGCAACCCATCTCAAGTGGGAGCTCGATGAAGATCTTGTTTGTTCTTTTGTTTCGTTTCGTGTTGATCAGTAGTGGGGCCCAGTTGGGACGATCGAGGATCTAGCATTTGGGGTTGTCTTCTTTTATTTTGTTTTCGTAGTCGGACATTGATTGTATTCTGTATGATGTATGTATAACTTGTATTTGTGTGAAGTGGCGATTGTAAGCCAACTTTTTATCCCATTCTTATTCAGTACATGGGATTGTGTGAAGATTACCCCTCTTGCGACAAACCTACCATGCGTCTATGACTCTAAGTCGTGCCCCGACACGTGGGAGATATAGTCGCGTTGTGGGTGTTACACTTGTTGACAACTCTAGTTATGAAAACTATGATGAGCTTGCTATTAATCATGATAATCAAGATAAAACGAATGACGATGATAATAAGGAGATTGAGTGCCTAAATAAAGAACTAATTACTCTTAAGTTAGCTTATGAAACTACCTTGGAAGATCATCGAGAACTTTTAAAGACTCATGATAAGCTACGCTTTGAAAAGCTCAACCTTGAGCAAGAACATGAGTTTTTAAAGGCAATCAATGATGATGTTCGCAAGAAAAGTTCTTCTTACATTGCCAAGCATTTACTCTTGTCTACTTACATGCCACAAGTTAAATCTAGTAATAAGAACAAGAAAGATTCTTCATCTAGTAGTAACAACAATCATGCTAAATCCAATGTTGTTGCTTCTAGTAGCTCTCTTGATTCCACTAATGATTCTCTTAGCCAAGTTACACTTGAGCAAGAAAATAGCTTACTGAAGGGAATTATAGAGAAAGGTGTTTACAAGAGCCTTGCCGAAAGTAAGCAATTTGAGGAAATTGTACGCAAGCAAGGAAGACACAGGAAGAATCAAGGTGTTGGTTTTGAACGAAAGTTCAATGCCAATGCAGTTGAGTGGGAAGAACATCAATACCCCAAGACGAAGTTTGTTCCTCAACAAGAGAAGTATGATCCTACTTCTTTCAAAGGAACACAATCTAAAGATGAGCTTCCACCACAAGACCACAAGCTAAAAGGCAAGGACAAGCTTCAAGAGGAGATTGATGCATTTGAAGAAGCTCCTAAGGCCTTGGTTAAGTGGGTTCCCAAGACTACATCAAGTTCTACTTCATCAAGTACGACTACAACTCCAAGGATTCCCATCAAGATGGTGTGGATCCCTAAGAAGAAGAACTAGAGAGTTCTTGAGGGTGACTTCGCCAACCCACTTCACTCTTATCATTTTGGCAAGGACAAATGCAAACAACTTTCATTTCTTGCACTAGTTCAAGGAGTCACAAACCCTCTTGTTGGTAAGACAAGGGACAAGGTAACCTAATGCTTCCATGGACATCATCTTGTATACACATCACTCTACGTCTATGGATATCCGTTGTTGTTCCTTGTGGGACTAACCCATGTAGGTATTGAAAGTGCAACTCACTCCAAAGGATTGCTCCGCATGATCTACATCAACATTGAGCATCCACATCATCAACACCTACATGAATTCATCATCGACAAAACCCAAGGTTAGTTGATCCCTTTAGGGAGGGATATCACATCTAGGGGGAGCTTTACTCTAATCAATTGAGTTAAAGCAACTCTAATTGTGTGAACACAACAATGCTTTATGTAAAAGTGGTAACCCCACTTGTGCTTAAACGATGAGTATGACCTATGATCAAATGTTCTCATTTGACTCCTAAGTCAATATACTCATATACAGATGACCTAGTCATCACCAATTGCTTGATAGATGCTAGAGTGTTTGCGCATGCTTTGTCACATATTTCTTTTGACATCTTATTGTGTGAGCATGTTGGTTGCATATTTTACCCATTTGAGGACATCCATTTTGTTGCTTTGATTGTTTGGCCTTTTTCTCTTTTTCCAAATGGATGGACAAGAATGCCTAAGAACTCCCTCTAGCTATCTATGATTTTCTCATATCAAACTCTATTCATGCTACATCACAAAGTTTGAACAAGTCAGATTCGAACCACTCTGTGTGAGGTGCACTCGGAGTTCCCGATTCATCATAGACTTAAACTTCCAAAACCTCTTTGTGTATTTCGGTCTGACCGATTCATCCTTTTCGGTCCTACCGAGATCACTTAGTTGATCTAGGTTTTAAATCTCGGTGCAACCGATTAGAACCTTTCGGTCACACTGAGTTGCAGTAACTGCCTGCAGTTTTGCATCTCGATGCCACTGAGTTGTTTCACTCAGTCACACCGACAGGGTCATGTTATATATACCGACGGGTCAAATTTTGGAAAAATTTCCGAAACCTCTTCGCCCACGCATAACCTACTCTGCCTCTTCGAGTCTCCGGATCATCCTCTCGTCGCCAGTGACCTCCCGCCGCTGGTCTCCGCCGCTGTCAACCGCAATCTGCCCCACCGTTGCCGCCGTAGCAAGTTCGCCGCCGAACTAGGGTACAAACTTGATCTTTGTGCTAATCCATAACTCTGATTCTTAGCACATTGCTTTGCCATGATTCTTGCCACGAATGAAATCATAATGTCCAGCGAGAACGTCCCGTAGATTAGTTTTGATTTGAAAATTTAGGGTTAGGTCTCCGCCGAATTCATCTTGGACCAACAGAGTTGTAGAAATTGGTCTCACCAATTTGTCTTAGGCCATTGCACATGAGTTTTCGGTTTGGCCGAAAATTGCAAATCGGTGTGACCAAGTTCAATTCTCTGTGAAACCTTAGCAGTCTTGGTGCCACCGAACTGTGACTCGGTCTGACCGAGTTCACTAGTTTAGGTTCCAAAAGCTGCTTTGGTATCACCGAGTTTACAAATCGGTAGCTCCAAAATGCTTTCTGTGAAGAACTAAAACTAAGCTTTTGAGTCAATTGTTTTGCAGAACTCCTATACTTTGTGATGCTCATCTACTCTACCTCATCTATAATCTATTCACAGGGTTTGCTGATAGTTCGCTTGCATGATGTCTGACCGAAGTGACAGCCAGAACAAATCTGAAGAACAGGTCCAGATGAGTGAGGGAACTAGTCCCTCTAGTTCTTCTGATGATGGAAGCAGGAGCACTCCAAGTAACTTGCCAAAGGCAGCTAACAGAACAAGGAAGAAGAAAACTTCTGATTCAGAGGATGAAGATAATGTGTTTGTTGAGGATGAGGCCACTTCAAAGAAAAAGGTGCTGAAAAAGGAGTACGGATTAGCTGCTACAGTCAAGCCAGGGATGCACAAGAAGGCCCCTGCCAAGAGGGTGCCAACCTTAAAAGTTAGAGCCTCAACTGCTAAAACCTCCAAGCCAACCGAAGAGGCAGTTGGACAAGGAAAGAAAAGGAAGGAAAGGGTCAAGAAGACCACTGCTCGAGTGCTTGGCAGATCATCAATTATGAGAGATGATCATGAAGAGGAAGAGGATGCTGCACCAGCACCCAAAACTCAAAAGCTCATGGGAGATGCAATCACATCAGGGGCTGCTCCATCTAAGCCCAAAGTTGCTCCCAAGGCTACTACTCCAGCTCAGAAGCCTAAACCCAAGAGAAGCACTAGAAACATTCCTGCTGAGGAGCAAAACAAGGCCCCAGTGCCTGAAGCTGCTGAAGAAGATGAAACTCAAGTGCTAAGGAAGCTGAAACCCAAGATCCCTGACCACAATGATGCACATCCAGTCGTAGAAAACATGAAAATTAGGAAGGATGCAGGACTAAGACTATGGAGACAGTCTGATCCATATGCTATCAGGAGGAGGACTGATGTGGACTACATGTTTCACACTAAGGAACAACAGGACTTCTATGAGACAGTGTGGCTCGACAAGAAGCCCATTGTATGTGACATGAAATGGGTTGACTGGGAATACATCCAAGAGAATGACGATCACTATCCAAGTGTCTATGACAGCTTCAAGGCATGTGGAGTTGATGCCTTTGTGTACCAGAAGCTCACCAAGTGGAACGATGAGTTGATCATGCAGTTCTACTCCACTGCCCATTTATATCCAGATGGAAGATAGTCTGGATGTCTGGGGGTATCAGTTACCAATCTTCTGTTGATGAATGGGCTCAGTTGATCAATACCCCATAAGAAAGTGAAGATGACTTGGATATTTATGTTGAGAAGAAGAAAGACCACAACATAATGACCAACATGTACAAAGAGATCCCAGATGCTGCTTTGGATACACATAAGTTTGGATCTGTCCACTAGATGTTGTCTGGTCTGCCTACCATAAACTGGATTCTAAGGCACACACTGCTACCCAAGTCAGGTGATCACAAGATGATCAGAGGACATGCTATAAACTTGTTGCACATATTTGATGTCCCACAGAAGTTCAAGGTCATGAGTTTGATTGTTGAGACAATCAAGAGGACTGCTGCTGACCAGAAGAGAAGTTGTGGGTATGCCCCACAAATTCATGAGCTCATCAACTCAAAGATGGGCACAAGCACATATCTTTTGGATAAGGAGCACCGGCCCATATACCCTGAATTTGAAGACAACACTGTGGTGATTGATGAAAATGAACCATCTTCAGCTCAAGCACATGAAAAGAGAGAGAAGGCAAGGGCAGAGAAAGCTGCAAAGATGCCAACTGCTGAAGAGGCATCTCAAGTATTCTTGAAGAGCAAGCAAGACCAGCTTGGATATATGATCCAATCCACCCTAAGGATTGAGAAGGGCTTGGCCACCCTGACTAAGAACCAGGAGAGTTTGGAGAGGATCGTTGAGAAGAAGTTCTATGATCTGGATGTCAAGGTAACTGAGATCCAAACTGCAGTTGAGCAGCTACAGGAGGAAGCAAAGGAGAAGAAGGTCAAGTCTACTACTAATGCTTTCAAGAGAGTGCCACGAGGTCCAAGGTCTGCTGCAGTGCCAGTCTCAGATGCCAGAACTTCAGTGTCAGCACCCACAGCTACAGCTCCAGTGCCACCTCCAGCAGCCACTCCATCAACTCCAACTACTTCAACGGAAGCTTTCGTCCTTGGAGTCCTATCAACACCACCTCCCAAAGATCAAGCCTGAGAGTTGTTTAGCACTATGCATTTTTGAACTTTTTGGTAACTTGTTGCCAAAGGGGGAGAAAAATGTATAGATCATAGGCTTCGAGAAAGAGAGTGTTATTCTTTTTATCTCTCTTGCTATTTTGGTTGAACTTCTTTCTTGAGTGCTTGTGTGAGATACTTTATGTCCTTGTGAGATACTTGTTGATCATGTGTTTGATCATATGCTACCATTAATTTTTGTTTGAATGATGCTATCCTTTATATTTCTTATATGATCATTCACTAGCTTGGTGATGAGTGCATGCTTTTAATCTTTATCATTTTGAGCGCTCCACCAAGATGTATGTGACATGGAAGAGTAATCCATGATCCTAATCTCTTGTGCATTTGCATTCAAAAGCCAATTTTAAATAATGCACAAATTTAGGGGGAGCTCTTGCTTATCACATACTTCTCAAAGCGACGATGTTCTTCAATATTTTTATCATTTGTCAAAGCTTTGATCTATATGTTGTCATCAATTACCAAAAAGGGGGAGATTGAAAGTGCAACTATCCCTGGGTGGTTTTGGTAATTCCTAACAGCATATAATTCATTGAGCTAATGCTATTTCAAGATAAACATTTCAGGAAAGCTTAATGATTGGCATGGCATGGATGAGAAAAGTGGATCCCTCAAAATTCTAAGGACAAAGAATTGGCTCAAGCTCAAAGTTAGGACTCTACATTTTTCATTTTAAGTGGTCCAAGATCACATTGAGTTCATAGGAAAAGCCAATACTATTAATAGGGGATGAGGTGTTGCTTAATGAGTTTCTTGCTCAAAGTGCTTACTGATATGCTCCAAAAACCCTCAACTACTTTCTCACATCCACATATGTCCCAAACTAAAAGTCAAACTCGGCCCCACCGAAACTTTCTATCCGGCGCCACCGAGTTCAGTTGACATAGCCACTGCCAGAAACCCTAGTCTTTTCGGTCTCACCGATAGGGATCTCGGTCTCACCGAGATGGGATTGTAATCTCTCTGTTTCCCTTCGTAACGTTTCGGTCAAACCGAGATGAGCGATCAGTCCCACCGAGATTGCAATGCAAACTCTCTGTTTCCCTTTTGTAACGATTCGGTCCAACCGAGATGAGCGAATCGGTCCCACCGAGTTTGCCTGACCAACTCTCTGTTAGTCCATTACCAAAATCGGTCTCACTGAGTTTGTGTAATCGGTCTCACCGAGATTACGTTATGCCCTAACCCTAACAAAATCGGTCCCACCGAGTTGACATGTCGGTCCCATCGAAAATCCTAACGTTCATATTTTGAACTAAATCGGTCTGACCGAGTTTCATGATTCGGTCCCACCGAGTTTGGTGATTTGTGTGTAACAGTTAGATTTTGTGTGGAGGCTATTTATACCCCTCCACCCACTCTTAATTAATGTAGAGTGTCATCAGAACATGCCTACACTTCCAACATATGTTTTCTTAGAGAGTGACACCAACACTTGTGTTGAGGTCAAGATATTCCACTCCAACCACATAAATCTTGATCTCTAGCCTTCCGTAAGTTGCTTTCCACTCAAATAATCTTTCCACCAAATCCAAATCCTATGAGAGAGAGAGATTTGAGTGTTGGGAGACTATCATTTGAAGCACAAGAGCAAGGGGTTCATCATCAACACAACATTTGTTACCTCTTGGAGAGTGGTGTCTCCTAGATTAGTTAGGTGTCACTTGGGAGCCTCCGTCAAGATTGTGGAGTTGAACCAAGGAGTTTGTAAGGGCAATGAGATCGCCTACTTCGTGAAGATCTACCCGAGTGAGGCAAGTCCTTCATGGGCGACAACCATGGTGGGATAGACAAGGTTGCTTCTTCGTGGAACCTTCATGGGTGGAGCCCTCCATGGACTCGCGCAACCATTACCCTTCGTGGGTTGAAGTCTCCATCAACGTGGATGTATGATAGCACCACCTATCGGAACCACGCCAAAAATCTCCGTGTCTCCAATTGTGTTTGCACACTCCAAACTCCTCCCTTTACCTTCATATGCAATTGTTTCACTTTCCGCTGCTACACTCTTAGAATTGCATGTGTAGGTTGATTGCTTGACTTGTGCTAAGTTGCTAAAATCTGCCAAAAACTAAAATTGGGAAAAGGCTAGATTTTTATTTGGTCAAGTAGTCTAATCACCCCCCTCTAGACATACTTTCTGATCCTACAGTAGTGGTAGCATGTCGAGGGGCACCACGGCAACCTCCGTAGGATCGTCAAGTCAGTGTCTGGGCCACCTGTGAGGATCGGGCATCAGCAAGCAGGGTGTCTTGAAAAGAGCCGGCCGGTTGCAGACGAGTAGACGGTACAAAGACATCGAGCATGCGGCCAGACGGATGGTGCTGAGGAGGTCCATACGATTACAGATCTGCTCCAAGAGAATATCGGGGAGGTGCTACCTCTTGAGCACTGCGTTGGTTTTCCCTTGAAGAGGAAAGGGTGATGCACCAAAGTAGCATAAGTATTTCCTTCAGTTTTTGAGAACCAAGGTATCAATCCAGTAGGAGACTACACGCAAGTCACCTCGCACGTACACAAACAAATAAGAACCTCGCAACCAACGCGATAAAGGGGTTGTCAATCCCTTCACGGTCACTTACGAGAGTGAGATTTGATAGAGATAAAAATATAAATATTTTTGGTATTTTTATGATATAGATTGAAAGTAAAGATTACAAAGTAAAATAGATTGGAAACTTATATGATAGAAGATAGACCCGGGGGCCATAGGTTTCATTAGTGGCTTCTCTCAAGATAGCATAAGTATTGCGGTGGGTAAACAAATTACTGTCGACCAATTGATAGAAAAGTGCATAATTATTAGAATATCTAGGCATGATCATGTATATACACTACAAAAAAAAGACACATCCGTGACATTTTGGGCCGAACGAAATTTTTTCTGTCATACTTATAACACTTCTATGACGATAATTGTGACAAAACCTGGTATCATGATAGATGTGGTGGGCTCCTACTTCTATGATGAAAAATCATGACAGAAAATGGGTTTATCATCCTGGGTGGGCCGGAGACGCAGCTGCATGGCATTCTTTGGGCCGTCCATGACACAAAAAAACCGTGGTAGAAGCGAGGGCGAGGAAAATATCGGGGTGTTCCCGGTTACGGTGGGTGGTCAGGGCCGAGCGATGCATGGAGGTTTGCGTGTTTCTCTTGTACACGCACGCACATGGGTGTGAGGCATTGGGCTCTAACTGAAGCCGAGCGAGGCGTTCGCCTACTAAACCCGAGCGATTGCACTGCAGGCTACGCGTTACTGAACCAGATCGATCGATGCCTGTTAACTAAACCCGATCGAGCGATTCCTTCGCTACTGCTACTAACTAAAGCCGATCGATGCTGCCTCTGGATGAACAGTGAGCGTTGCTGGGAGGGGGGGGGGTTGGATGAACAGTTACCGGTGGGGGTGGATGAACAGGACCCCGTGGTGTTGCCTCTAGATGAACAGGACCCCGATCGATCGAGCCGGTTGGGGATGGATGAACAGGACCTCGTGGAGGGCTGGATGAACAGGACCACCCCGTGGAGGGCTGGATGATCAGTAGACGGTGGAGGGCTGGATGAACAGTAGCCCATGGAGGGGTGGTTGAACAGGAGCCTGTGGAGTAGCGCGTGGTGGAGGCTGGATGAACAGGAGCCCGTGGATGAATAGTCGCAGGTGGAGGCTGGAGGAGGTCGACGATGGATGAATAGTAGCTCGTGGAGGCTGGATGGGGTCGATGGTGGAGATGAACAGTATCCCGTGGAGTCCCGTTTTGTGGTACGCCACACCCCTCCCGATGAACAGGACCCCCGTTTCGACCATAGCGCTCAAACACAAGTCCGTTTGCTCCATTTTGCGGTACGCCACACCCCTCCCGATCAACAGGACCCCGTTTCGACCGTAGGAGGTTCGTTTCCTCCATTTAACGGTACGCCAGACCCCTCCCGATGAACAGGATCCCATTTCGAACGTGGCCGGTCGAACACAAGGCTGTTTCCTCCATTCTGCGGTACGCCAGACCTCATTTCCATCGGCTGTTCTGTCCAAGCCGGTTGGCTCCCACGCGTTCCATTGCCTCCCGAGGAACACGACACATTCCGTTGCCTCCCCATGAACACGACGACGCTGTTTTTTTTGTAGGCGACGACGACGCTATTTCTCTGTTCCGACCCAGCCATGTACACGAGCCCTGACCGTACGAATGCGCGAGTAGGCGTTCGAGACCCCACCCGTATGTACGTACATGGCCGTATTTTATTTCTTGCACACTGGTCGTTGTACGTACATGTACATGCTACGTGCGCGCCTCTACTACGACACGTGCACGCCTCTACATCGACCAGTATGTACGTACACATTCGTGACCAGAATGACAACGCTATCTACGTTTTGACCAGGTGGGTCCCGACTGTCAGGCACTTCCTTGCGTGCGAAGATGTAGCTGGTGGGTCCCAGTAGTCAGCGGGCGTGTCGAATCACGAGTTTTGGCAAAACCCTTGAGGTTCGAACACTGGGGTGCGCACGAAGGTTTTCTCCCTATCGATCCACGCCCTTGCTCTCTAAGATCTCACAGATGAACTCCACGAACTCGCAAGACAAAGACACAAGATTTATACTGGTTTGGGCCACCGTTGTGGTGTAATACCCTACTCTAGTGTGTGGTGGTGGATTGCCTCTTGGGCTAATGATGAACAGTACAAGGGGAAGAGCAGCCTCCTGAGGTTGAGGTGCTCTTGTGCTCTCTTTCCGTTGTTGTTGTCAGGCCCCCTCTACTGTGGTGGCTAGTTCTACTTATATAGGCCCTAGTCCTATCCCCAAATATTGAGCGGGAAGGGAGCCAACAGAGGCCAATTTGAAAGGGGACAACTAGTACAGGTTATCCTGACAAAAGCGGTCTTCGCTGCCAAAGGCTCTGGTGGTGACGCCGTCCTGGGCTCCACGGTGACCTCCGTCTTGCCATCCTTCTGGTCTTGGTCTCGTTGCACCAATATGGAAACCTTTCCTTGATGCCTCGGTACTCCGCGCCTACGCTTGCCCCTTGGCACCAAAGAGGAAGCGAGGACACTGCGCGTGCTGGCGCCCGCCTGGCGCCCGCCTGGTCTCGATCGTCATGGCTCACGTCATGAAGACCTCGTGAGGTTTGCCTTGCCTTGATCTCTCCACCCCTCGCGAGCCTGCCTGGCGAGGCTGCTCCTAAGGAGGTCTTGCATCGTCCACCTCGCGAGGGTCTTGAATGCCTTGCCGGCGAAGATGGGTTGTACAGACCTGCCAGCCCATCCATGTCGTGGGCCGCAGGAAGGCAAGTCTGGGGACCCCCGTTCCCAGAACGCCGATAGTAGCCCCCAGGCCCAATGGCGCTCGGGCTTGGCTTCGAGGCGAAGCCAAAAGGTCAAGCGCAGAGTGCTGCGGGCCCCCAAAGCCTGCGGCCTCGGTTTATGCATGGCGGTTGATTGGACGTGGGCGTCTCCGCTTCCCCGCGTTGCCTCGACAACTGCCCAGCTTGACAAGTCCCTGCGACATGCAAGGAAAACCATCATTACCTGTGATCCTGGGGGTGTTGGTTGGCCTTCTCCTGCTATAAATGAGGAAGGGGCCAGAGCCCCCGTCACCCAATTCTTCCCATTCCGCCTGCTTCTTCCTCCTCTGCTCCACCACCGATTCTAATGGCATCGTCGAAGAGGTTCTCCGCTGCGGGGAAAGGAAAGGCCCCCCGCGAGGGGCCTGGCTCCCCGGCGCCTAAGCGGGGACGTAGCCATCCCCGCAAGCACACCACAACTCTTATCGTGGCTCCCCACTCCTGAGGTGGCGCCGCTGTGCGTCGTGGGGGTCGCTCCGGTCGCGGCAGCCCCGTCGATGAGGGGAGAAGTGTCGTGGTTGCGCGGCCTCCCCGGCCATGCTTCCACTCGGCAGAGGTGCTGCCGGAGTTCGTTGTCTGGTCGGTGGATCCGGCCGGCAACTGGCTCCAGCTTCCGTGCTTCTTCGTCAACGAGCTGCCGGCCCCTGGTCCAGGAAGGCTCTGGCTGCAGGCGGACGGCTACTGCAGCAGGGCTTCCTGGGTTGCGGTTGATGTCGCCGCCGCGGGCAACATATCTCTCGCCCAGGGTTGGCAGACGTTCGCCCGTGCGTGCGGCCTGGGCAAGCGGTGCACCCTCCATTTAAAGTATGACGGTGATGCAATCCTCTACGTGAGGGTGTTTGGCGAAGATGGTCGCCACGCCGGGTGCTGCCCCGAGACGAATGACGGCGAGGAGGTGATTGGTCTCGGCGATGGCCGCGACGATGGTGAGCCCGCCAACCGCACCTCGTCCAGCTACGGTGGCTCTTCTCTTAGCGAAAGCTCCAGCAGCGGCGGCTACGACCAGCCGCCACGCTCGCTTCGAAGGTGGTAGCGGGTCGTCCCGTCACCGCGCCTCTGTGAAGCGCGAGAAGGGATCCGGCTAAGCTCGGGACATCGCTGAGGCCTGCGCCCGCGTGCCCCCGCGGTTCGCTGCAACGCCGCTTTTGCTTTGTTCCTATTTTCTTTCCTGCATCAAAATGAAACCAGTATGGGCCCGGAGGGGCGTGTATCAAACTGTGATTCCTTAATCATTATGCTACGCTTGTTATTTCGGTGTTGTGTCGTTATTTTGTGCGGAGATAACTTAGCCTGGCGCGTTCAGGGCAGCCTCTTCTTTACGAGGCACTTGTTTCCTCGTGCCCGTCTTGGCTTAGTGATTGCTTAGGAACTGCAAAAAAATTGTTAGGAAGCTCGCTAGGAGACTTATGGTTCACCCAAGCCTTGACCCAACGCTTCATATCGCGGTACCCGAGGGGCACGGATTAGGAGAGATGTGCCGGTTTGTGGGCTCGAACGAGGGTGCCTCGCGAGAAAGCAGACCGAAGGCAGAGAGAAAGACCAACACGGTAGGAAGAAACCCTCGCGAAGGAGCCTGTCTAGCACCCTCGCGAGGTATGCAAGAGAGAGAATGCAAGCGAACTAGACTCGGAAAAGGCGACAAAAGGCGATGGAACCAAATCAGCAAGGAACACCAGAAGCAAACTTCGATTAAGAGAAGGCGAGCCAACTATTGAAAGCAAATGAAAAGCCGCGTCCGGCACCTAGTCTAGTCTTCGACGTCTTCTCACCAGTGCGGAGCTAAGTGCTGCCACTAGGCATGGGGGGAGCCCCCGAGGCCCAAGGGCGGCGCTCCTGAGACTCCGGGGTGTGTACAGCCCCACTCATTATTACATGAGTGTCATAGGCGGCGATTCTTCACAGGCACCGAGCCTTCTTCACAGGCACTGGGGCTTTCTTCACAGGCATTGGGCCTTGCTTCATGGGTAGAACTTCCGGAGGTGCTGAATGTTCCAGGCGTTCTGGATGGGCACCCCGTCCTGCGTCTCCAGGCGCGCGGCGCCAGGCCTGGAGATATGGACGACCCTGAACGGGCCCTCCCACATGGGTGAGAGCTTGTGCAACCCTTCCCTGGAGAGGACCCACCTCAGGACGAGGTCGCCTGCCTCGAGCGTCCTGGAGCGGATGCTGCGGGAGTGGTACCGCCGCAGCGCCTGCTAGTACCTTGCCGCCCTCGGTGCAACATCGCGGCGTCGTTCCTCCCCCAGTACGAGGTCCATCCCCCACGTGGCGTCCTTCTGCATTTCATCAAATGCTGGGACCCGTGTGGAGCGATGCTTGACCTCGTGAGGGAGGACCGCTTCTCGGCTCCGTAGACAAGGAAGAATGGGGTCTCGCCCGTCGGCTTAGTGACGGTGGTACGGATGGACCATAGCACGGACTGGAGCTCGTCGTGCCAGCCCCTGCCGCAGGCCTCGAGCTTCTTCTTGAAGGTCCTGGTCTTTAGGCCTCTCAGGACCTCCGCGTTGGCGCGTTCAGCCTGGCCATTGCTCCTGGGGTGCGCCACCGAAGCATAGCAGATCTGTGTTCCAAGGTTCGCACCGTATGTTTTGAATAGGTTACTGGTGAACTGCGAGCCGTTGTCGGTGATGATGCGGTTGGGGACCCCGAAATGGCTCACGAGGCCCTTGATGAACTTTACCGTGGAACCAGCTGGGATGGTCCGGATGGCTTCCACTTCCGCCCACTTAGTGAACTTATCAATGGCGACGTAGATGTAGCGGTAGCCACCTGGCGCTCCAGGGAATGGGCCCAAGATATCGAGCCCCCAGACCGCAAACGAGCATGTGAGCGGTATAGTCTGGAAGCCCTAAGCTGGCTGATGGATCTGCTTGGCGTGGAACTGGCAAGCTTCGCAAGACTTTACCAGCTCACTTGCGTTGTTGAGCGCCGTGGGCCAGTAGAATCCACTGCGGAACACCTTGCCAACGAGAGTCCGTGACGACGAGTGGTGTACGCAGTCCCCACCGTGTATGTCAATCAGCATCTCCTTCCCTGGACCCTAGAAATGCAACGCAACGAAACATCATTTGGTCGCCTCCTGTAGAACTCACCGTCCTGGATGCAGTATGTTGTGGCTTGCCGGGCTACGCGCTATGCGTCCTCTTCCTTCTCTGGTAGCGACCCCTGCATCATATATTCCTTGAATTCCCTGGTCCAACATCCCTCTTGAGGCTCGAGCGCCAAGAGCAAGCGAGCTCCTGAGGTTGGGCCACAAGCTGGGGCTCCCGTGGTAGGCGGTTGTGGGAGCTCCTCCCGAGGCCGTTCCGTGCTTGAAAGTGGTGGCGTTGCTGACGGCTTGAAGAGCCGCTCCTCGAAGACGCCAGGCTCTTGGGGCTGCCGCTTGGATGCCCTCTTGGCAATGTCGTCAGCTTTCTTGTTGGTGCCACGGGGCACATGCTGCACCTCCAGGCCTAGGAACTGCTTTTCCATCTTACGTACTTCCACGAGGTACGCCTCCATGTGCTCGTCCTTTGGCTCGTACACTTTGTTGGAGAAGTTGACGAGGAGCTGTGAGTCGCCCCTAATGGTGAGGCGCTTCACCCCTAGAGCTTCTGCGGCCTTCAGGCCAGCTCTGAGGCCTTCGTATTCTACGATGTTGTTGGAGACCTTCTCGCCCTGCTGAAAGCATAGCTGCACGGCGTAGTAGAGCTTGTCCTGCGTGGGTGAGATGAGTACTGCTCCAGCCCCCGTGCCCTAGTGCGCGAAGGCACCATCGAAATACACGACCCGTCCGTCGAGCGCCTCACTTCCTGGCGAGGTGGACCGGTCCTCGCCTGCTTCTAGCGCCGGGGCATCCGTCCATTCCGCCACGAAGTCAGCAAATGTGGCTCCCTTGATAACCCTGGTGGTGTTGAACTCCAACTAGAATGCCTGCAGCTCGATGTTCCACTCAGCGACCCTTCCGACAGAGTTGGGTCTCCTGAGCACCCTGTCCAATGGGTAGGCCGAGAAGACGTTGATGGGGTGGCCCTGGAAGTAGTGCCGCAACTTGCGCGAGGCCACCAGGAGCGCGAGTAGGATCTTCTGAGGCATAGGATAGCGTGACGTCGCGTCCCGCAACACCGTGCTGACGAAGTACACCATGTGCTCGACGAGGACCGACGTGTTGGTGAGGCTCGCGTCCTGTGCAAGCTGGGGTGCCTCCTGAGGTGGTGGGACCCCTGACGCCTGGTCGCTTGCGGGAATCTCTACGGTGTCATCCTGCCGAGCTTGGTCCTCTGTTGCTGCCTCTATGGCTCTTGCTACGCCTTCCTGATCTTGCGTCATCTCAGCTGGCGGGGTAGCCTGGCGCGGCGCACTCTTGTCCTGGTGCTCCTCTCGAACCGCCACTAGCGCGGCACTGGCGGAGTATGGGGTGGCGGCAAGATAAAGTACTAGAGGCCTGAGAGGCCATGGTGCCACCAACACCGGTGGGATGGTCAGGTATCTCTTGAGGTCTTGGAAGGCCCGGTCGGCCTCCGGAGTCCACTCGAACGGGCCCTTCTTCTTCATCAGCTTGAAAAAGGGCAAGGCGCGCTCTCCCAACTTGGAGATGGAGCGCCCCAATGCAGTCACCTGACCAGCTAGCTTCTGCATTTCCTTGAGGGTCTATGGCGGGCTCATGCCCTCAATGGCCTTGATATTCTCCGGGTTCACCTCGATCCCTCTGTGTGACACGAGGAATCCCAGCATCTTGCCGGAAGGGACACCGAACACACACTTTTCCAGGTTAAGCCGCAAGTTCACCTGGCGTAGGCTTTCGAAGGTCTCCTCTAGGTCTTGTATCAAGGTTCTCGTCTCCCAAGACTTCACCACAATGTCGTCGACGTAGGCCTCTGTGTTCCTCCCGAGCTGCCACCTTAAAGCGATGTGCATCAGCCGCTGAAAGGTCGCACCCACATTGCGCAGTCCGAAGGGCATACGGGTGTAGTAGTACACCCCACACGGGGTCAGGAAGGTTGTCTTCTCTACATCTTCCACCGCCATATTGATTTGGTGATACCCTGAGAACGCATCCAGGAAGCACAGTAGATCGCATTCAGCGGTGGAGTTGACGATCTGGTCGATGCGCGGGAGAGGGAACAGATCTTGAGGGCACGCCTTGTTGAGGTTGGTGAAGTCGACACACATTCGCTCCTTCCCGCCTTTCTTCGGCACCATGACTGGGTTCACCAGCCATTCGGGGTACCTAACCTCACGAACGGCACCTGCTGCCTCCAACTTGTGGGTCTCTTGGATGATGAAGGCCTGCTTCTCAGTGGACTGCCGCCTTGCTCGCTGCTTCACAGGGCGCACATTGGGGCATACCCTTAAGTGGTGCTGAATCACCTCTCTCGGGACCCCCACCAACTGGTCGGGCTCCCATGCGAATATGTACTTATTCGCGCGCAAAAACTTCACCAATGCTTCCCCTTGGCTGGGGTTGAGGCCGGCACCTATGGTGAAGGTGGCTGCAGATGAGCCGTCCTCGTCGACCGGCACCTGCTTTGTCTCTGCCTTGTCTTGGGTGAACAGCTGCTTATTCTTGGTTGGCGCGGCCTCCTTGGCCTCGGGGGCACCGGTGCCGACAGGCTGCGTCGCCGCAGCGGTCCTGAAGGCAAGTTTGAGCGCCGTCACGGCCTCCTTGGTGTCCCCCTTTATGGTGAGGGCACCTTTGCTTCCGGGCATCTTCATGAGGTTGTAGGCTGGATTAGTCGCCGCCATGAACTGGGCCAGAGCCGGGTACCCAAGGATGGCGATGTCGATGCGGGCGATGTCGAAGTCGACCAGCTCGGTGCGGTAGCTGTCGCGCATGCTGAAGGTGACGGGAAGGCGGATCTGCCCCAGGGAGCGGGCAGCGCCACCACCAACTCCTGAGAAAGGCTTGCTGAGGCTGGGTCGCTCGAGCGGCACGTGAAGAAGGTTGAAGGCCTCCATGGATAGCAAGTTGAGGCCAGCGCCGCCGTCGATGAGGGTCTTGGTGACGGCCACGTTGTAGATGGTGGGCGTGCAGAGCATCGGAAGCATGCCCGAGCCGGTGGTGGTGACGGGGTGGTCTTCTGAGCTGAAGGTGAGGTCAGCCTCAGGCGCGGCCTAGCCCGGCGGAGCCCCCGAGCGCGTGGAAGCGGCACCAATCTGGCGAAGGAACGGCTTGATATGGCACTCTGAAGGCGGCGCCTGCGAGCCGCCTAGCAGGGCCGTGACCGCGTGGTGCGCCGGTGCCGCGTAGTGCGCAGTGAAGAGGTCACGGAGCTCCTCCCAAGACGCCACCGTGGATCTGGGAAGGTTGAGCAGCCAGGCGCGCGGCTCGCCGGCGAGGGCCATGGGAAGCCAGTTGGCCATGACCTTATCATCAACCCCGTCTTCAAGGACGGCCTCCTCGTACTCCAGCAGGAAAGCTGACGGGTCCGCCGCACCATCATAGCGTGGCGGCATCTCCGGCTTGAACTTGGGCGGCCACTGCACCCGCCACAGGGCGGGGGCCAGGGCTCGGAGCACCCTGGCCCCGTCGTCAAGGTTGACCGTCGTAGTTGGCGGTAGGGCGCCTGCCATGCGGGCGAAGTGCGGTGGTGACGGAGAGCAGATCGACGGAGGAGAAGCTACGGCGCACCCCTACCTGGCACGCCAAATGTCGGATCACAGGTTCCGGCAAAATCCTTGAGGTTCAAACACTAGGGTGCACGTGAAGGTTTTCTCGCTATCGATCCACGCCCTTTCTCTCTAAGATCTCGCAGACGAACTCCACGAACTCGCAGGACAAAGACACAAGATTTATACTGGTTTGGGCCACCGTTGTGGTGTAATACCCTACTCCAGTGTGTGGTGGTGGATTGCCTCTTGGGCTAATGATGAACAGTACAAGGGGAAGAGCAGCCTCCTGAGGTTGAGGTGCTCTTGTGCTCTCTTTCCGTTGTTGTTGTCAGGTCCCCTCTACTGTGGTGGCTAGTTCTACTTATATAGGCCCTGGTCCTCTCCCAAAATATTGAGCGGGAAGGGAGCCAACAATGGCCAATTTGAAAGGGGACAACTAGTACAGCTTATCCTGACAAAAATGGTCTTCGCCTGCAAGGCTCTCGTGGTGACGCCGTCCTGGGCTCCACGGTGACCTCCGTCTTGCCGTCCTTCTCGTCTTGGTCTTGTTGCACCAATATGGAAACCTTTGCTTGATGCCTCGGTACTCCGCGCCTGCGCTTGCCCCCTTGGCACCAAAAAGGAAGCGAGGGCACTGCGCGCGCTGGCGCCCGCCTGGCGCCCGCCTGGTCTCGATCGTCATGGCTCACGTCACCAAGACCTCGCAAGGTTTGCCTTGCCTAGATCTCTCCCCCCCTCGCGAGCTTGCCTGGCGAGGCTGCTCTTGAGGAGGTCTTGCGTCGTCCGCCTCGCGAGGCTTGGCCCCTCACAATGGTCTTGAATGCCTTGCCGAAGAAGATGGGCCGTACAGACCTGCCAGCCCAGCCACGCCGTGGGCCGCAGGCAGGCAAATCTGGGGACCCCCGTTCCTAGAAACGCCAACAGTGATCCATACTAGAAATCTCTAACAAGACTTATATTTTGGAACGAAAGGAGTATGATAGTAGTAAAGTATGCTCCTTGCAGTGAAGATGAGCAGGGACATTTGCAGTGTAGAGGTCTATACGGTCGGTTGTGATGGACACTTTGAACTCTTCGGGCCTCTTTGATTCATAGGATTTTGTAAACATGGGAATAGGATTTGTAGTGGCCTGCCCACTTGAATCCTATAAGAATAGCAAGGAAATGCGGGAAGCGGTGTCGCCTTTGAAAGTTACACTAATATTAACAGTATCGCACCTTCAGTTGAACAGAGCTGGTATCCGAAGCCTTTCTAGCCATACCGGCAATACCAGCACATATATTCCAGCAAGTTTCACTTTGCTGATTTTACTCTGATGCTTACGGTTTTCCCGCTATATATACCCTATGATCTGTGTAGCTGCTTTGTGTCACACTAGCAGCAGTCCACTCTTGAAGCTAAACACTATGATGACTTACAAAATTGGCACCAAGGCATGGAGTGCCATTCTGGATGCAATGAAACTCATACGCTCCCCACCTATTGATTCTTGTTCAGAATATGATCCTAATGACTATTCTAACCTCGAGGAGTCAAAGGCAGGTGGCCTGTCCTGTTCACCCATCAAGGTGCTTGTTCTAATTTGGCAAGGTTTTATTGATTGCGCGTATCTTGCATATGTTGTCTTGCATTTCTTCTACTTTGTTGCACCGCCATCTGCTTAGTTTACTCATCATATATGTCGAGATGCCATGCCCATCCATTATCAATACATATTCCATCTGTCATCATACCATGTTTTTCCACTCAAATGTTGTTCTTGTGCATCAGACATCAAAAAGGAAGAGGGTGATTGCCGAACCTGAAGGAGCACCAGCAAAGTCCTTGAAAAACGTGGTTGTGCCGGAGAAATCACACAGCACCCCACTTATATTGGTTGTACAACTAGTGACACAAAACGTAGGACCGACTCTAGCAGACTGTACCCATACTTCACTGGCCACACCACTAGCCCCACCACATAGGACCTGCTCCAGCAAAAGGTATGTGGATTTCAGTTGCCATAGCACCAGCCGTACGACAGAAAAATCCCACTCCAGCAAAAAGTACAGCAAGTGCACCGGCCGAAGACCTATCCCAACTGCAGAGACGGCCAAATCCTGCAGATTGGAACCCCATTCAGTTATTCCCAGTTTAAAAGATAATGCTTTCAATGTTGTTAGGGACTACGTGCATATATTCCCATCATGGGAAGATTATAGTGAAGACAAACACCATTTTCACATCTTCATGTCCCACTTACGTGTAAGTGCTATTATTCATGGTGATTATTTTCCTGTTTTCTGCTGCTTGAACACATCAATGATTTACATTACATTGTTTTAAGTAGGTGAGGGTCAATCTGGATAATCATGATGAGCAAAGCTTGCTTGCGCTTTTCAAGGAAGCATTGCAGCAGTATCGGTGTTACCTGAGGAAATCACACTTTGATGGCAAGTCTATAAAGGAATTTCTGGTGAAGTCTCCTTTGCTAAATTTAGAAGACATTGAATGGAAAAACCTTGTTATGCACTGGTCTCGTTCCGAGGATGAGGTACTGCCTATGATATCGCATGACAATTTGAACTTCTACTTTTCCGCATATGCCTTACGGATCTTTTTTTGCAGGAAATCTGCTCGAAAAGGAATTCCGGTTTGAAAAGAATGATAGGATATCGCAAATATGCTGCCCGCTGCTTTGCTCTTGTTAGTACATGTTGTCCTATATCATTGTACTTGCATACATACATGGTTCATTATGTGACAACAGTATGCATGATAGCTTGCTTATCAATTGTTCGCTCCAAATTATCTGATCTGTATGAACGGTTACATTAGTGTAGAATATATCCAATGCCAATGAATTTTTTAGCTCTGCATTGTTTTTGCAAGTACCTATTGTCCTTTATCATTGTACTTATATTGACAAGTAGTTGTTCATGTACCATCACTCTACAGCTTATTTTCCTTTGCCCTCCATTTTCTACACATAAGATCTATATTTACTCTTACCATAAGGTTGGGTAACACCGATGGTACTGAAGAAGTTTAGCTCTGCATTGCTCTTTGTTGTACCTTTTGCCTGTATCGCTGTAATTACATTTATAGCTACTTGGTTATGTAGCATAACTCTTCATATTATCTTAAATATTCTCCATTTTTTCTTATATTGTCACATCTATACTTACTCTTAACAAAATGTAGAATAAAGGCAATGGTTATGAGGAAGATTCTGTGGTAAACTTCTTGAATTCCCCCCCCCCCCATCAGCATGGACAAGGGCTTTATAGAGCCTGCCTTCACCAATAATGTAAGTTTATCATTCTCAAGCCTTCAAACTTTGTTGTGTATATTTGGTTAGGCATGACTGCACCAGCTGTTTATTTTTGGTGTTTGCATCAAATTGCATGTTTAAAGTTTATTATGTACTTCATAAACAAAAGTTTGTCCTTCTCAATTTAAATTTTCAGTTGTACAACCAAGTTGCTTCTTCATACCATGTAAATTAAACTATACAGAGCAAGTGATCTTATTTTGCCAATCTAAAATGGGATAAATTGACAGCACACTAACCATTGATACTTATGAGTTCTTGATCTGTAACCCAGTGGTGTCGTGAAGCTGCCAACTCCTTCACAATGTCATTTCCTGCCATGTCTTGACCAGAACAATACCATATTGTGTTAATGCTATTTTAAACTATCACTTTATTCGTCAGTAAGAAATATGATGAATTCTCGGCACTGATACTTATATGTGCAAAACATGTCATCTGTCTGCTTGTTTATCTTTCAGAGTGAGGAGGATATAAGTGTCAAACAAGTGCAGTCTCATCAGCATGCTCAGCTGCTTGCGCTGCAGCTCCCGAGCAAGGCTAACCTTTCTTGAACACTATTGAAGTGTTGTCGGTTTTGTATATTATTTTGTCGGTGTGTTTAATTGCACTGGTGGCGATCTTTAATGCCCAGTGTATGTAATCTGTTGTCTGCTTTTGCTTGATTATCATAATGGCGAACTTTGATGCCCAGTGGATGTAATAAGCCATAATTTCTTTATTGTATACTCTAGGTTTTTTTCTTATTCATGATGCTGCAGTTTTTTTACTGCATATATGTCCTGTCTTCGCAATAAACCGGCCAAACTGTAAAATTACGGTACATAATCGAGCCATCATGCAAATCACTATGTATGATCCGCATCATGGGCCCCGTCATCTTGGTCCATTAACAGGCCTAAATGTAAACTAGCCCACTAGTAGATTTGAGCCTTTAATAGGCCGAGTAAACAACCAGCCCTATTTTCCCAAGAAAACTCAATGGGCTTTTAGGAGGCTGAAAAGTACGTTGGGACTGGAAAGTGCCAAACAACTCATGGGCTAGTAGCAGGCCGAAATAGTCCCCGGCCCATGATTGTGCCAATCAAATCATGGGCTTATAACAGGCCAAAATTGTCTCGGTCCTTGTTTGGCCCAATCAGATTATCGTCTGTGAGCAGGCCGGATGCAAGCGGGGCCGTAGTTAGGCCCAACTATATGACGGGCATTTAACAAGCCGAAATATACATAGGGCCAAAAGGTTAAACAGGCCTTTAACAGGCCGAAACTAATATCAGGCTGAATTACTAAATGGGCCTTTACCAAGTGGGCCCAAAAGCGTAGTGTCTAGTTGACGGGCCAAATCTAATATGGGCCATAATTTAGCCCAAAGCCTCTCAAAGGGCCGGACCTAATCTGGGTCGTAGTTTGGCCCAGAACATGGTAGGATTTTAACGGGCCAGATCTCATATGGGCCTTTATTAGGCTGGGAACGTGGCAGACTGTTAATGGACCGGATCAAATATGGGTCGGCATTTGGCCCAAAACATGGCAGCCTGTTAATGGGCCGGCCTACTAGTGTCATCAAAATCTTTTGGGCCTTCAGCTGGGCCGGCCCATTATGGTCGGCGAAATCTCGTGGGCCTTTAGCTGGACCAGCCCATTATGGTCCGCAAAAGCTTGTGGGCCTTTAACTGGGTCGGCCCATTATGGTCCGCAAAATCTCGTGGGCCTTTAGCTGGGACGGCCCATTATGGCCCGCAAAATCTTGTGGGCCTTTAGCTGGGCCGGCCCATTATGGTCTGCAAAATCTCGTGGGCCTTTTGTTGGGCTGGCCCATTATGGACCGCAAAATCTTGTGGGCCTTTAGTTGGGCCGGCCCATTTAAACTTTATGGGCCACTTTTAGGCCGGTCCACGTGTCAACATTTCATAAGCGCATCTCGCCGATTGGATGAGTGACACCTGTGCCAACGGGGAGCTGACACATGTTTCCTCCAGCCAATGATGATTTTACATGTGGAAAATGCCATTGGTCCAGGCTGTTAACAGGTTATCGGATCCAAAACTGGACCCGATAGCTTAACGTCGTTCCGTTATAGTGGATGCCATGTGTCGGTCACCCTTGACGAAAGCACTTATGTGACGCGCGATTTTTCGTCATGGAAGTGGACACTTCCATGATGATAATTTTGGTAATGTCATGGAACACTTCTACGACAGCATAGGTATGACTATCTTGATTCTGTCATAAAATCGTCATGGATGTACATGCATGATAGAAAATGTGACCTATTGTGACAAACACGTATCATCACGGAAGTGTATTTTTTTTGTAGTGACTCAACTCTCTCACACATATTTGGATTTGGTGGAAAGATGATTTAAGTGGAAAGCAACATGGGAAAGGCTAGAGATCAAGATTGTTGTGCTTGGATTGGAATGTCTTGGTCTCAACACATGAGTAGGTGGTTCTCTCTCAGAAAATGAGTAGTGGAAGTGTAGGCATGTTCTGATGGCTCTCTCAGAAATGGAGAGGAGGGTTGTCGGTGTCAAAACTGGCGGATCTCGGGTAGGGGGTCCCGAACTGTGCGTCTAGGCCGGATGGTAACAGGAGGCAAGGGGCACGAAGTTTTACCCAGGTTCGGGCCCTCTTGATGGAGGTAAAACCCTACGTCCTGCTCGATTAATATTGATGATATGGGTAGTACAAGAGTAGATCTACCACGAGATCAAGGAGGCTAAACCCTAGAAGCTAGCCAATGTTATGATTGTTGTATATATTGTATATCTATCGACTAGCCTGGCCTCGGTTTATATAATGCACCGGAGGCCTAGGATAACAAGAGTCCTAGCCGAATACGCCGGTGGGGAGAAGTCCTTGTCTTGATCGCCAAGTCTTGTGGAATCTTCCTTGTATGCGGTAGCCGTCCGAACTAGCCCATGAGTATACAGCCACGGGGGTCCTCGGCCCAATCTAATAGATCGGGACATGACGTGGTGAGTACCCCCTAGTCCAGGACACCGTCAGTAGCCCCCTGAACCGGTCTTCAAGTTAGGGACGCTCCTCGATTCTTCCGAACTGTTCTTCATCTTCGGTTGCCGGTCTTGAAAACTGGTTCAACAAATCTTCTTTATCTTCGATCTTGAGGATCGCCGAAATGCATTCGACGAGTTTACACGTCGGGTATCCGAGGAGCCCCTTTAAGTTTCCGGCCTTTATCAATGCCTTGTTTATTTTTATGCCACACCTCGGGTTTGAAGTTGTTCCCGGGAGGCAGGGTCCTCTTGCGTCCGAGCTCCAACGCCGGACTGCATTCGAGGTATCTTTTGCAGCCGAGCACCAACACCGGACCGCTTCCCAGCTCTAGCGCCGGAATGTATCCGAGCTCCAACGCTGGACTATGTATTCGAGCTCCAACGCCGGACTGTATATCCGAGCTCCAACGCCGAAATATATCCGAGCTCCAACGCCGGACTGTGTCCAGGCTCCAATGCCGGACTATATCCGAGGTGTAATATCACCTTGGTTCAAAAAAGTTGAAGGAGTTTAGCCGAGCTTAATGCCGGAAATGCCCTCTATGGAGCCAGCCACTAGCGCCCGAGCTTTATGCCGGACTGCTTCCGAGGTGGTGCACCACCCCGACTATGGGCCGATTTTTTGTCAATATTTTTTATTGGTGCAATTTATTCTCTGCCGAGATATATAGCCAGTAGCCCTCAAGGTGTGTATCGGTCTAAAACCCGAGATGCACATGAAGGATGACATAAGACCGCTAATCCCAGTAGCCGCTGAGACTCAGGTTGATTTGCAAAATCGGCCTGAGGATCAAGTCCTAGCTCGGCAGAATACTTCGGGACACAAAAGCGGCGTGCTCAGTCCTCAAGACTCAGGTTGGGTGCGGCCGACCAACCTGAGGATCAAAATCTCCTCGAAAACTATATTGCACATAAAATTTTCTGCATTGGACAAGCAATGCAGTAGCCCCCGAGACACTGGTCGGGTGGCAACACCAGATCAGGGGATCGATGTGCCCCTTTAATATTTGTAAATAATAAGCCCGAAGCCCAGTAGCCCCCGAGCCTTAATGCGGGCATTGGTGGCTGAATTAAGGATCAATATCCATAGTAAAATCACAAATTATGTGTAATGACTCTATGTATCCAAGTACTTTACGTCATTAATGCTCGGATCCACATTGTACAAAACTTTGTTGACCGACCATCGGCTTCCACCTCCTTGGCCAGTAGCCGAGGAGTGTTTGTCCTACTTTATAAAGCCTTTATGAGGGCAAAGATTTACGACAAACAAGGCAATCTGGCCACACGGTTTTATAAACAAAGGCACGCAAAGAGATATGTTATATTACTGTTTAACAGAAGAAATGTATTCCAAAGAAAATAGTCCCGCTATAGGTTCCTTTCTTTGGGTTGTCATGCTAAGCATGATCATGAAACCTCAGATCGAATGTAAGAGCAAAATATCGAGGATTTAGTTTGGGAGGCCAGTTAATAGCCCCCGGTAGTGTTCGGCGACAGTCGAGGTCAAGCCGTAAACACTTCGGCCAATGTTATGAATGGCCCATCATAGTCATCGGATCACTGACCAGTTTACGCTTATTGTGACAGTCAGTTTTCGGCTTTCTCCACTAAGGTGCTTAACCATGTGAGCTGGAAGCACAATCGCAGTGGTTCTCCCTTTGCACGCCTAGCCGAACAAAACGGAACGTAGGAAGCAAGTGCAGGAGCCGGGCAACCCAACTATTGACCGAAGACACAATTCGAAACCGATGCATATATAGCAATATCTGAGAATGTTTTTTGCCGAATCCCTAAAGGTGTCCGGCGTTGCACTGCGAGACTAATGCTGGAAAAGCACAAATAGTTTAAAAGTGCCAAAAAGCTTGGAAAACCAAGAAACGTCAGTAAAAACATGACGTCCGAACAAGATCAAGTGTTCGGTGCCAATCCGAAAATTGGTCTTAGAAAAAAGAAGTGCTTCTGTCGTCCTTTAACATGACACATCCTATCTCAAGACTTCGAGCGGGCCAGCCTACGGCTTCAACCTCCTATCCCGAGGGCAGAGTACTTCTCATTAGGCCAGTTTAGCAAACTAAACTCTAGCGGCTTTGAGAGAGAAATTAGGCTCCCCGGCTAGTGACCGCACACTCGCGTCGAAAAAAGGAGTGATAAATAATAATAATAATAATAATAATAATAATAATAATAATAATAATAGAACTTTGCAACGACTGAGAAGAAGAACACTTATTATAAAATGGCTCAAATAAACTTAAGAGCCCCCAAGTGACTTGGGTAGAAGAATGATTGCATGTACCGAAGTACTTATATCATATCTATGTTCAACCGAACTTTAAACGCGTCTTAACCGACCGTCGGCTTCTCCCTCTTCGGTTAAGGACCGAAAAGTGTTATGTACTCCATCAGTCGAGAATATCGACGGTGTTTCCAATAACCAGGCAATCGGGCCATAAGGCTGTAACAGACAAAGCGCGCTCAGGGAACTTATGCTATATTACTGCGAAGAGTAAGAAGCATCTTCGAAGAAAATAGTTCCCCCACCGATACCTTTCTTCGGTGCTCATTGTTATTATGAGACTTGTGCAATAGATTTTTTGTACTCATGAGTTCCATTGTGTGCCGACCATCATTGAATAACTATAAGAGCGCTAGCTTTCGGCTTCACCCAGTCTGAGGTCCGGCTCGGGTGACCCGATCGTGACAATCGCAGAGGTGCTCGCTTTACTCCCTAGACGAACAATCGGGAACGTAGGGGTAAACACAGGAGCGAGGCAACCCAACTTGCAAATCGCTTAAGTCAATGTGGTGCATATTGTGGCGTAATACACGAACAAGGAACGAAGCCGTACAAGTATAATCATATGCAACAGGAAAAGCTTCATAAAGGAAGCCCCCAAGTAAACGGGGTATTTGAATTTATGCGTCACAAAAAAAGTTTGGACAAGGAATTTTTTTAGAAGCAACTTTTTTCCAAAAAAGTATAATGCTTGGTCGAACCGAACGCAAGTTAGAAATTAAAGCTTTGAGCATGAAAGCGACTTAGCTGGTTAATGTGTTCGGTATTGATGACGCGGTCCGAGCTTGATGCGGGGCAAGGTTCCATCCCTCAAGCCGGTCCTGAGGTGGCGGAGCGGAGAGCTTGACACGCCGAAGTGGTGACATAGCACGATCAATGCAGACCGGCAGAGTGACGCCAAAGTCCCCGGATCATTTTCCTGTGCACAAAAAATAGTGCAAACCGGAGATAATAGTAATAATGATAATTAAAAAAATCGTTGCATAATAAATAGTTTATGCAAAGTGAGTAATAAAAGAAATATGGCCTGGCGCCGAAGTCAAGTCGATGCAGGGCGTCGGCGTGATGCGGTAAAGGCGTGGCAAAGCCTGAATTCGCAGGTCGGTCCGAGCTCCGAGTGCGGCGTTCGCCGGACTATGTACGAAAACTGACCGAACCACCATGCGACTGTCGTTAATGCAGCCACCATTTGATAGACCTGTGTACATATGAAGGACAAACCAGAGTAATAATTCCTTGGGAAAAATAAACCCAAACAAGCAAAAAATACTGGGATTAATAGCACCTGGTTTATTTGTTGTAGCAATCCGAAGGAAGGTGATTCCTAAAATTGGGACCCGCTCCGCACACCCATTGCCTGATGGGCGATAAAACGACGGCATGGCAATGCTGGTAAAGGTTGACTCGCCGAGGCAAAGCCCTCGGCCCAGCTAACGTGATGGAGCTGGTCGGCTAGTGACGCCGAAGTGTCCGGAGTAGGTTAATGAAGAGATGGCGAAGCCCCCGGTCCAGCCGAGATGTCGAAGCCTCGATGTCAGCCGATGAGTCAAAGTAGGTCGGCGTGATGGACACCAGCTTGAAGAAGCAATAGTGCGGCCCTGTCGATGCAGGTCGTGACGTGGTCGATGCCGGCTTGATGAAGCGACCGTGCGGCGATGCCGGTATGCCCGCTCCGTGTAATCCGTGGGGCGGCGATGTTGGTGATGATTTATCCTTCGTGATGCCGGGCTCTTGTTCGGCTTGCCGAGATGATGATCCGAAGAAGTTGAGCTCTGCTCAACAAAGTGACGCCGTGTCTAGCGCAGGTCGGCAGCCGTGGAGTAATATTGCCGAACTGGTTTGACACCAGCATAATGTTGAAGATCATGTTCAAAAGATTTTACAGTTAGTGGGATGTGTTCGGGAACAAAACACAATACCCCATACAAAACTTCCTTCAAAAGGGATGTCCGAAAGCCTGTTCATAAAAAAGATGAACTCGCGTTGGATTCGTTTTCGCGCAGAAAACAGATCCGAAAAGTGATGCACTAATCGGAAGGTTCCCGGAGTTTGGACGGTCGGATCGAGCCGAAATTTCGAGAGGTGGTAGATATAGGAATTCCGCAGCCGATCAACGGTTGGATCTTCCAAAGGACGTCCGAGCTAAAAGCTGGACACCACGCCCTAAACTCATCCAAATTCCCGTCCAGATTTGACAGGGCTCCGGTATATCGTGGATTGCCAGAGATTCTCCATCGGAACTCGATGAAATTTTCCAGGGTTGTTGTAGACTCAATTCCACACAATTCCACCAAAGCGATCATCAAAGCGATACTCGAGGAGGTGGTGGTGGCAGATACGAGTTTGCTGTCCAGAAAAACAGCACGGTCGCTTGAGGACAATGTTGACGTTGAGCCCCCGAGCTCCATAGATGATTCCTCCATGATCTTGATAGAGATCGGAGTTGATGTTTGATGAAGGCCCTCGTCCGGACATGGTGATCCGAATACGGGGCGCAATTCTTGGTCAAACCAAGGTGACCAGTCAAGCTGGTGACGAAGATGTCGAAGTCGCAGTTGATCTGCAGGCGAGCCATCGATCCTTTTGTCGATCACACAGCGGAACTCTCAATGAAAGCACCAATGTCGGTGTCAAAACCGGCGGATCTCGGGTAGGGGGTCCCGAACTGTGCGTCTAGGCCGGATGGTAACAGGAGGCAAGGGGCACGAAGTTTTACCCAGGTTCGGGCCCTCTTGATGGAGGTAAAACCCTACGTCCTGCTCGATTAATATTGATAATATGGGTAGTACAAGAGTAGATCTACCACGAGATCAAGGAGGCTAAACCCTAGAAGCTAGCCTATGGTATGATTGTTGTATATTGTATATCTATCGACTAGCCTGGCCTCGGTTTATATAATGCACCGGAGGCCTAGGATGACAAGAGTCCTAGCCGAATACGCCGGTGGGGAGAAGTCCTTGTCTTGATCGCCAAGTCTTCTGGAATCTTACTTGTATGCGGTAGCCGTCCGAACTGGCCCATGAGTATACGGCCACGGGGGTCCTCGGCCCAATCTAATAGATCAGGAGACGACGTGGTGAGTACCCCCTAGTCCAGGACACCGTCAAGGGTGGAGGGGTATATATAGCCTCCACACAAAATCTAGCCGTTACACACAAAAGAGCCAAACTCAATAGGACCAAATAGTGAAACTCGGTCAGACCGATATGGTCCAAGATGTGAATGTTAGAGTTTTCTGTGGGACCGATATGATCAACTCGGTGGGATGGATGCGCTAGGGTTAGGGTAAAACCTCAACTCGGTTTGACCGATTACACAAACTCGGTGGGGCCGATTTTGATAATAAGCAAATAGAGAGTAGGTCACGCAAACTCGATGGGACCGATTGCATATCTCGATGGGACCTAAATAATTGCAACAGGCAACAGAGAGTTTGCAAGCCCATCTCGGTGAGACCGAGGTCCCATCAGTGAGACTGAAATGATTAGGGTTTCTAGCAGTGGCTATGTCAAATTAACTCAGTGGCGCCGGATAGATCAAATCGGTGGGGCCGAGTTTGACTTTAGGTTGGGGACATATGTGGAAATGAGAAAGTGGTTGAGGGCTTTGGAGCATATCACTAAGCTGAGCAAGCAAGCCATTAAGAAACACCTCATCCCCTTTTAATAGTATTGGCTTTCCTATGGACTCAATGTGATCTTGGATCACTAAAGACAAAATGAAGAGTCTTGAGCTTTTGCCAATCTACTATGCTTATCATCTAGAAGGGGTTTCACATCCTCTTGTCCATGCCACGCCTTTGTTGAACTTTTCTAAAATATACTAGATAAAAACATTAGTCCAACAAGAGATATGTTGACATTAAGTACCAAAATCACCCAGGGAGCACTTGTGCTTTCACTTTAATGTTAAAATACACCAACATGACTATCATTGGCCCCGAGTTTATCTACATCACTAGTTTACTGATGCTGCTGACTCCTTTAACAACATTCATACTACCTAGTTTTTAGTGAGGATAGCCGTGATATTATCCCGTTGCCTGCACCTTCTTTGCCTGATTCTCTTGCCAGGAACGGATACTATTGGAGATATGCCCTAGAGGCAATCATGTATGATGATATTTCCTATGTATTTATGAATAAAGATAGTCCTTGGACATTATCAATGATGTGTATAACAAGTACGTGACTTGTTTGTGGGACTATGCAGTGTATGATGACTGTCCTAAAAGGTCCCTAGTCGAAAGGGTTGTGTGGACGCGCAGCCGACTAGACTAGCATATGACATGGTCGATTGCTTCGTCTCACTAGTGATGGAGCATTGGATGCTAACCGGATAATATGGACTTGGAAGGATCTGGTCGGATTCGACGTAGTCGGATCCGCGTCGAGATAAGGTCCGAGTCAGACAGACCCAACTATGAGACGCATCGATATGTCATCTGTGAGTCTCTAGTACAACATACTTTTTATGTCCTAAGACCTGAGCTGGCGCATGTACTCGGGATGGTGACAGACTTGCTTTGGGCCAACCAAACGCTACTCCGTGACTGGGTAGTTACAAAGGTAGGTTTCGTGCTTGTCCAGACCCATGCTGCGAGACATGGTCGAGCAAGATGGGATTTGCCCCTCCAATTAGGAGAGATATACTCTGGGGCCCTCGTGTGATCCGACCAAGATAAGAATGGCCATGCGACATGGATTATGAGATAATCCGTTTTGTGGTCGGCATCACTGGAACAAGAAAGAGGTCGGGCTAGCACAAGGATGGAAGACTCACCTTGAGCCCGACAACATATATCGTGTGGCAAAAGGAATGGAAGTATGATGTACAGGTTCGCCTAAGCAGCTTCATAGTCTACTTGGTGTTCGGCATGCCTTGCTAGAGGTCGCTACCAACTGTGTAGTTCGGAGGTGATCCGAACTGCGACCAAGCAAGCTTGAACCTAAGGGATCGCGCGCTTAAGGGAAGGAACCTATGAGGTAGGATCCGGGGACACTGGTCGGATGTGATCCAAGTTGTATTCGGATTGTGGCCGATTAGACTTATGGGCTTTAGGGTCCGTGCGAGTCCCAAGTGTTGAGCCCACGACGGACGCCTATATGAAGTGGGGTGTGGCACACTCATGTGGTTGATCGCTTCGGCGCTGTCACTAGGGTTTGCATGTGTTGCGAATAGACACCTCCACTCGCCGCTGGTTGTGTGATCGGACCTAGCAGTCCGCCACACGACGTTCCTCCTTCATGAGTGGGTACCATTAGAGGTGGTGCACTTGCGCCGCTCCGGCGAACATGTACGTGGGAACCGACGACCGGCTGTTCGAGGAAGATCGAACAAGGAGGAGATGATCCACGCGGACGCGCTGCCCCAACTCTTCTTCTGTTGCACGACATTGCATGTCTAGTGGTAACAAACTGTGATCCATCTCCCATAGCATGTTCTTGGTTGTTATGCGCGCAGGAAATTTTAATTTGCAGTCGATGCACCCTACCGTAGAACCCAAAAGTGGTATCAGAGCCTCTGCTATAGGATATGGATTCAGATCGTATGCATATTAGATATGTCGAGGTAGTACATGAGATATGTCGTTGTTGATAAGATCGGCTATGTGCACGGTTGATGAGATCAACTGCACATGGGGATTGATGTGGCTATGTTTTCTGTATGGACAGTGGTATCAGAGGGACCGCTGTGTGCATAGCGCCTTGTATTTCGTACACGATCACTCAAACCTGTAGAATGTGATTCTATGCGTAACTTTGTTTTGCAGGTTTGATGTGAATAGTATGGCTCATGTGTATGTGATGCATGTTTGTAAATTATACATGGCATGCGTGTCATGTTTGTCAGCCGGCAAGAGCCAAAGTGTTGTCATTATATTGTATAATGACCTACGTGTCGACTTGGGACTCTATGTAAAATTATTTACTAGTTGTAGTAGTTGGATAATAGAGATCAGGTTGGCGGCTTGGCGTCCTGGTGTGACAAACAAGATGGAGTTCCTAGATGGTCATCGGAGTCGGAGCCGACCTGGAAGAACATCCATGAAGGAGCCATACTATTTCACAATATGTATTATTTGTGATTGTTATGCTTCTTGTTATCTATGCATGTTAGAATGATAGAAAGATCCCTCATTAATATCAAGTAATTTGCCATTCCTGATGTTACACCTTCGCACGTCAAGTACGTCTAGTAGTGGGCTCATAAAATTGGGGTGGTGCTAGGTGTCCTTGAACTGAAGGGTTCATGTCGGACACAGACATGCACTGCATCAGGTTAACTTGACAAGGCTATCAAAATGGTTTTGGGCCTTGTGGCAAAGAAGGTTGGGGGCCGGGGTATGAGATACCTTCCCGACCGATAGGAGTCGTATAGAGATACGATTAGCAAGGAGTTGCTTACCGGATAGGCATGTTGTCTAGCAGTGATGCTAAAGCTCACTAGTCGCATGTGCTAGTCGGATCCTGAATCACTGAGAGTTTGCGAAGGGATGTCGACTTCAGTGGGAGTATTTCTGTTTAGGCTTGAATTACTCTACCTAAACACATTGCTTAGTGATTGCATATTTTCTATTGTAGATCAATGGCACCACCTTCTCAACCCAACTTTGCATTGAAATCAATTCTGGAAAAGGATAAACTGAATGGAACAAACTTTACCACATGGTATAGAAATCTGAGAATAGTTCTCAAGCATGATAAAAAGGAACAAGTTCTATAGGATCCACTTCTAGAGGAACCTGCCGATAATGCTAGTGCCACAACTAAGAATGCCTACCGGAAACTCGTTGATGAATCAATGGAGATCAGCTGTCTGATGCTGGCTTGTATGGAGCCCGATTTGCAACAGTATTTCGAAAATGTTGAGGCTTACGATATGATCGATAGTCTCAAGAGCATGTTTCAGACACAGGCTAGGACCGAAAGGTTCAACGTCTAGCGATCCTTGATGGATTGCAAGCTGAAGGAAGGTGATCCACTAAGCCCACATGTGATCAAGATGATCGGATATGTGCAAGCTTTGGATCGTTTGGGCTTCTTGCTCTTGGATGAGCTGGCTACTGATGCAGTTCTAGGTTCTCTTCCGCCCAACTATGGGACGTTCATCTCGAACTATCATATGCATGGCATGGATAATAAGCTCACTGAAGTTCATGGGATGCTCAAAGTGGCAGAGCAGGATATTAAGAAAGGCACCATCAAGTGTTGATGGTGCAGAAATAGGCTAAGTTCAAGAAGAGTTGGTCTAAGAAGAAGGCTAAGGCAAAGGGCACGGAGACGGTAACCTCTGCCGTTGCGCCGAAGTCTGGACCGGACTCAAAGACCATTTGCTATCATTGCAAGGAAACCGGTCACTGGAAGAGGAACTGTAGCAAGTGGCTTGCAGAGCATGGAAAGAAGGCCGGAAATGCTTCTTCAGACAAAGGTACACTTGTTGCATATGTTATGGCCATTTACCCTGCTGACATACCTAGTAGCTCTTGGGTATTTGATACCGGATCGGTTGTTCATATTTGCAACTCGATGCAAGGGCTGGTAAGAACTAGGAGTGTGGCACAAGGGGAGATTGACATCAGGGTCGGCAACAAAGCAAGACTTGCTGCGTTGGAAGTCGGCACGATGCAGCTCCAGCTTCCTTCTGGATTTATTTTGGAATTGAATAATTGTTATTACATTCCTACACCTAGTCGGAACATTATTTGTCCCTCATGCTTGATGAGTCAGGGTTATGAATTCAATTTAAAGGACAATGGTTGTTCATTGTATTTGAATGGTATGTTCCACGGCTATGCACCCATTGTTGATGGGCTATTTATATTGAAACTAGAACAGGAACAGGTCTATAACATGAATGTCAAGAGGCATAAGCCTAGATATAAATCCGACATACTTCTGGCATTGCCGACTTGGACACATTAGTCTAAAATGCATGAAGAAGCTCCATGATGATGGGCTCCTAACTTCGCCCGACTTTGAGTCGTTCGAGACATGCGAATCATGCTTGCTCGGCAAGATGACTAAGTCTCCTTTCGCAAAGAGTTGTGAGAGGGCGTCCGAGCTATTGGAACTTATACATAGTGATGTATGTGGTCCAATGAGCAGAACTGCCAGAGGTGGCTATCAGTACTTCGTGACTTTTACCAACGACCTGAGTAGATACGGATATATCTATTTGATGAGGCACAAGTTGGAAACTTTTTAAAAGTTCAAAGAGTTTCAGAACGAGGTTGAGAATCAGCTCGGCAAGACTATAAAACTTCTACGATCAAATCATGGAGGTGAGTACATGAGCCAAGAGTTTCATGATCATCTGAAAAGCCGAGGTATATTACCTCAGCTCACACCTCCGGGTACGCCATAGAGAAACGGCGTGTCAGAGCGGAGGAATAGGACCTTGTTGGACATGGTCCAGTCAAGGATGAGCAAATCGGATTTACCCTTGTCATTCTGGGGATACGCTCTAGAAACTGCAGCTTTCACACTTAACAGGGTACCATCAAAATCCATAGATAAGACACCACATGAGATGTGGACCGGGAAGACTCCTAGTTTGTCTTTTCTAAAGATTTGGGGTTGTGAAGCATTTGTCAAGCGACTTATGTCAGACAAGCTTACACCCAAGTTTGATAAATGCATATTCGTGGGATATCCGAGGGAAACCTTGGGACATAGCTTCTACAACCGGGAAGAGAACAAAGTGTTTGTTGCTCGGAACGGGGTTTTCCTTGAGAAAGAGTTTCTTAGTCGGGAGGCCAGTGGGAGGACGGTCTGACTCGAAGAAATTCGAGTACCACTCAGGGATGGCTCGGCGGGTGATGAGATCATATCGACCCAGTCAGGGAACCTGTCGTGGGATTGTCACGGCAGATGTCCTCGTGAAAGGACTTAGTTGTGGAACCATCGCGACGGGTTAGCTTAAAGGGGTTAAACCGGACAAGGGGACACGGGAGTTTATACTAGTTCGGCCCCTTCGATGAAGGTAAAAGCCTACGTCTAGTTGTGATTGGTATTGCTAGGGTTTCGAAGGCCAGGGAGCAAATCCGCTTGTCTGGCTTTCGAGTTGTTGTTGTTTGTCTCTAAACCGCGGTCGGGTCGTCCCTTTATATACATAGGTTGACGTCCGCCGGGCTGCAGAGTCCCGAAGCCGGTTTATAAACGTATCTGGTTCGGTCTCTCTCTTTCTATCTTACTATACAAGTTACATGACTGGGCCGGTTTACATTTACATATTGTACTCGCCTCTGGGCCCTCCGTAAAGCGCTAGCATCTTTACATCTTCATGGGCTTCTAATCTTCAACGAGTCAACCCAGCTACCCAAGGCCGGTTTACCTCCAGTAGTAATATCCCCAACATTAGGCCCCAGATTAGTTTGAACTTGTTCATGTCAATCTTCCACACTTTAGAAAAAATCTTCTCTCTTGTCTTCATTCTTGATCTTGTAAACCGCCATGACGTCATACTTCAAAATTACGATAAACCGTCTTGACATCATCCATCCGTTGATATCGGAGATTTCCTTCACTTAATATATATCCAGCTATCGAGGCGACGCTTTTATTAACTTATCCATTTTTTGGACTCCTCGATTCCCGCACTTGCCATTTTTCACTTCGCCTTATAAATAGGACTGAGGGGTCATTTTCACCGTTCCCCCCGTGCTTCTTCGCATCGCCTTCCTCGTTTCGCTCAACCTCTGGAACTCCGCCGCCACCGTCGACCGTCGTCTCTGCTCCGACCTCGGCCACTGCATCACCCTGAACGCACCAGAGAACTGCGGCGCCCTTCTGCTTCTTCACTAGCTCCAGTAAGCTCTGATTTTTTTCACCATAGAAATGTTCTAGGGTTTCGATATTCCTCGCAGTTCTTCTGAAGTTCCATCAGTGTTGTTCTTCCATGTTCTTCCTTTAATAGATGGACACTTCATCCTTGATACATCTCTTACCGTAGCTTACCTACCATGATCATCACAAATCTTTATGCGCAAACAACTAATCTGTCTGTCAAAAATTGCTTCAGTTCTGTACCCCTTCAAGATCCAATTATTTTTGCTTTTCTGTCTTATCTCTAGATCCGAAAGTATTATACATCATTGTGAGATCTGTTTCTCCTCACGCCAATATAAGCGATTTGACATTGGATAAATAGTCTATGCCATTAGCCCTCTGATAAACCGGAAGAGCATGTTACCTTCACAAATATACTCCGGTTTAACAGTGTCTGATCAATCCTGCGCTAGCATTACTAGTCTCCGGGTTGTACCATTTATTATATCAGTACATTTCTTACTCCCTTGTCTCTTGTGTATGATCATGCATAATTTATAAACCGGCCTTTTATTTTCAGTTTGTTCGCTTTGCGATGGCCAAACAATTCACTGCCTGCAACTGGGCTCGTTCCCGGGTTACTGAAGCTCAACTGGATGAGATGGTTAGCATCGGCTCTCTGCCTAAGAAAACTGAGATCAAATGGCGAGCCCCAGGAACTGAGAATCCTCCAACCCCAAGACAAGGCGAAGTGGTAATCTTTGTTGACCATATAAGCCGTGGTTTCAAGCCGCCAGGGTCGAAATTTTATCGAGATGTGCTTGCGAGCTTCCAACTGCATCCACAAGATATTGGTCCCAATTCTGTCTCCAACTTATGCAATTTCCAAGTCTTCTGTGAAGCCTATTTACAGGAAGAACCAACTGCCGAATTGTTCCGGGATTTCATTCACTTAAACCGGCGCACAGAGTTTGTGAATGGCCCAAATACAGAGCTTGGTGGTGTTTCGATTCAAAAGCGGAAAGAAGTGGAATTTCCTCATGCCAAACACCATAGCCACCCAAAGGAATGGAACCAAACATGGTTCTATTGCAGAGACACTTCGCCTGAAGATGAGAATCCCCTCCCCGGCTTCCGAGATCATAGATTATCCAATACTCACCCGATGCCACAATGCCTGAGCTCCTCAGAAAGGGCAAAATATGCTCCTCAAATCGCCAAACTCTGGACCTTTATGGCAAATGGTTTAACAGGTGTAGATTTTGTACGCTGTTGGATATCCTAGAGTATCTTGCCGCTAAGCCGGCGTCCCGGTTTAATGTGTGAATATACCGATGAGGTTGACGATCCTCAATGCCACTGCAACATCCAATTATCTGAGGAAGAAGTTACTGAAGGTGTAAAGAAGATTCCGAATGAATCGGAACTGGTCTATAGTCAAACCGGCCTGAGTCCCTTCTACACCAAGAACAAACCGCCTTCTGTAAGCATTACACTTCCTCTTCATCTCTAATATCTTTGACTTATACAAGATGTAACCCTTCTTCTTTATATGTATAGGGTGATGACCCCTTCTGGAAACGGAAATCCATAGAGAAAGCTCCAAAGCCAACTGGAGACAAAGTGGCCAAGCCAACCCGCCTGAAGACCAAAGCCGTAAAACGGATGTCAAAGCGGAAAACGGCTGGCCGGATTAATATGGAGCTTGATGATGATACTGATGACCCAGAAGCTGAGGTGGAACTTGATTCACTTGGCTCTCTTTTTATGCATCTTGTTAACAATGATCTTCCTCAGGAGGCCGAAGCTAGTTAGGCTGAGGACGTAGAGGTAATTACCCTTTCCTCCGGTTCAGACTCTATGCCAACACAAAAAACTCACCAAACAATCCGGAAAGTAAGATTTTCTCATCCTCTTGCTCACTTGGATCCAACATTTATTTTGAAGACTCGGCAACATGAGGCTCGCCGGACAACTCGGCATAGTGGCCAACAGGTCACCTCTACCGGTTTACCTGATACTCCGGTTCGGAAGCGTCGGTCTGAGGCCTCTCCTATTTCTGACCATTCTTACCCCAAGGCAGGTTATTTCAGACAGCCTCTTAATCCGTCCGATTCAAATTATCAGGTGACACCTCCTTCCTCTTCTGGTGAATCGACAGCAACTCAACTCCCCCCTTTGAAAACTGTGGCTGGGTGAGTTACAAAAAACCTTTCATTTCAATGCTCCATACATCTTTTGAACAGGATGTTAACCCTTTTCATTCTGTTTGCAGGGCCAAAGCCAAACCCAGCAAGAAAGCTCGGGTCACCAATCCGCCAGAAGACCCTGTTGCTGAAGAAGAAGAACCGAGAGTTGAACCGGAGCAAACAGGTGAACCGGAAGGCCTCCATCCTGAAACAACTTATGATGATCCGCCCCTTGACGGCCAACATACTGACGAACCCACAGATGCTGAGCCTGCCGCCCCTGATGCTGAACCAGCAGAACCAAACTGGGGTAAACCAATGAAAGATACTGAAATTCCATCATCATCCGCCCAAAATCCTGAAGGCCAAGGCGATGACGTTTTTATTACTGGAGTAGGCCACAGTTCTCCTGGTCATCCCGTCATTTTGGCTCAGCATAGCGCCAAAGAAGAGCAAATTGCCAGGGATAAAGGTAAATGGAGCAGCGACTTATCCAACTATGCTCATCTTAACGCTGATGAGCTTCATTCTGGCTTCTTGAACCGTCTGCACTCAAACCGGGATTATGAAGCCGGTTTGGTGAATTTGATGAAAGAACGATATGAGGTAAATTCTTCTCCCTTGCACATTGACTTATAGCTGAAATACTATTCCATGTAGCCCCCAAGAGTCGTTTTATGATTATCAATCATAAATCGGTCTTTGTAACACTTTAAGCATCCCATCATTAATCCTTGCCAAGGCGTGTCTTCAATCATGGATAAAACTCATGTTTGAAAAATGAGATAACATTCTGTAGCATAGTCCCCAAAGGCCGGTTTAACTTGCCAAGTTAATCCGGTTTTTAATCCATACCGTCAATTTAGAACAAACGTACATTAGCCCCCAAGTGTCAAGGACAATGCTTGCATTGTTCTGGAGACTTGCATAGAAGGTAGTATTTGAGAGCAAATAAGCATTAGCCCCCAAGTATGAAGTGGATAACTTGTTATATGCTTTATACTTAGTGCATATATATGTTGTTTTGTTGAAGATACCTTCAATGTTGCAGGCTGAACTGAGAAGCAAAGATGCCAAAAACTCTGACTTGCAAGAAAATGTGAAGTCACAACAAGCCGAAGCTGCAAAAGCCAAAGAGGAGCTGACCCAAGCCCTGGCCGGAATGGAAAAATTGAAAGAATCCTTCAATCAAGAGCGTGCTGCATGGGAAACCGAAAAAGCCGGTTTGACCAAAAGAGCCTAGATGCCGAGGAAGCCCTAAAACCGGTGGCTGAAGAACTAGCCGGTTTGAAGTGCCAAATCAACGCTATGACCTCTGCTATCTTTGGTAAGTATCTGCTTATGTATGTTGCATCAATCAATGAATCTTAAACCTGACCACGATGTTGAAAAAATCTTTGGCAGGAACTCGGATCACTCATCTTGGTGCAGATGTGCGGATGAAGCTCAAAGCGGCATACACATTGGTTGAGCAGCTATACTCTGGATCTCAGCGAGCCATTAGTACAGCAGCCTATAACAAACCAGCGCCAACGTTGATTAAGGAAACCCTTGAGAAGCTGGGCATGTTACCGGCGCGTATTGCCGAGTTGAAAAGAGCCGCTGCAAGAGCCGGAGCATTAACTGCCCTTATTCGAGCCAAGGCCTGGATTCCAGATCTTGAAGCGGAGGTATCATTAAAGGGTATCCAGGCATTAAAGAAGACGGTTCAAACTTTGACAATGATGATCTTCGGCGGTTGACCAAACAGATGCGGCCAGCGGCCCGAAAATTAGCTGAAGACACCGATTTGTCCCATTTTCAACCGTTTTATGATGCAGAAGGGAAAAGACAACCGGCCGAGATCCATGAAGTCGAAGAACTTGTGCCTCCGATTCGTAAGCACACTTATGCCCTTGATATTAACCCTTCTGATCTTATCCATGAAGAAGCAGTATTCCGAGCATTAACCGGAATCGATTGGTCAACGGCTGATTTCCAGCGGCTGGGGAGGGATGAAGAAGTGCGTGCACCAACTGATCCGCAACCGTCAAACCATCGTGAGGAAGAGTCCTGATCCGGTCGCCGGTTTATATGGCTACTGTGAAAAACAATGGCACTGTTGAGCCGCTTTAAAGCTTCATGTAATAGGATAGCTGAAACTTTGTTTATCTGCCATGCCATCGAGCATGCTTCATAACCCTTTGTGACAATCTGTGCCGCCCCTCAGGATATATTTTATGCATAGTCTATGATGTCTTGCCTTCCTGGGTACAAAAAACTTAAAAGTGTCTAGCGTTTTACCGCTAAACATGTCATAATATCCAAGAAGTATATAGTACTTGAGCTGAATAATCAAGTGTTTGTACAAAAAATAATGTACAGAACATACCTCCTTAAGTGAGCAAACGTGTATACAGCAAAGGTGTTTAACACCAACCCGATACGTTTGATAATCTCATCTTCATAATGCCGGTCTATCTATTAAAACGGACCGGTATACCTACCGGATTTTCTTCATAATACTGGTGATCTAGTCAAACCATACTGGGTCAGTGACCACCGGTTTATAACTGATCATGAGCCAACAGCTGGTGGTTGGAAAGCAAGCCGGATCAAAGATGCCGGTTTATCAAAAAATACTTATGATTGTCAACAAAAAATTCAAATAGGAAAATATGTGAGGCTTTTTACGAGCTGCCAGGCTCCAAATCGAGGCTTTTCATGGGCTGCCAGGCCTCTGAGTTAAACCATTTAACAAAGCCTTTTAAGATGGGCCTCCAATTAACCAATCACCGTTTTAACTATGACAAGTTCAGGGTCTGTAAAAGATTGACTTGTCAAACGTTCGATGGGTCATGCCAGGATTACCTGGATAGGAGTGGCTTACTTGATGAAGGCAGGTTAACCCGGGGTTTTAGGCGAATACACCAGGCTTCCAAGCCGTGGCTTGATAGCCAATTACGAGGGTCCTTTCAAACTCTTTGTTGCTTTGCAAAAAAGATCCCCCAAGTAACTTTGTGAGCGATGCTCAGCGTGTGCCTATGTTTGAGTTTATATAGTGCACAATACTCTCTTTGGCTCCACAAATTTGTCCTTGTGTGGCTGAAAAGCCTATCAAGAGGTGTAACTGTGGTTCAAACATGACCAAGCCCCCTAGTGATTTTCTTTAACTTTATACAGTTTCTAAATCCGGTTTAGCAAAGACTCTGCTTTGACCGTTAACTTGTAAAAGCACACATATGATATAAGAAAGAACAGATACCCCGCTTATAACAGAGGCTCCGGTTTATTATATGATATATACACTGTCATAAATATGTACAGATGAAAAAGCCTATGGCTTCAAGTATAGTAAGGCCGAAGGAGAGCTATGTTCCATGGCCGCTTTGTCTCCTCCTCCGATTGACGTGAGTCTTCATGCTCTCGAACATCAATGAGGTAGTAGGATCTGTTGTGCAGATTTTTGCTGACCACAAAGGGTCCTTCCCAAGGGGGCAATAACTTATGCATATCAGTCTGATCCTGGATGAGCCGGAGCACCAAATCACCTTCTTGAAAGGTTCTAGTTTTAACCCGGCGGCTATGATAATGTCGAAGATCTTGTTGATAAATCACCGAACGCGCTGCTGCAAGATCCCGCTCTTCATCCAACAGGTCCAGAGAATCCCGACGTGCCTTCTCATTATCAGCTTCAACATAAGCTGCCACACGAGGCGAATCGTGACGAATGTCACTAGGAAGAACCGCCTCTGCTCCATAAACCATGAAGAAAGGCATGTAACCCGTAGACCTATTGGGTGTGGTATTGATGCTCCATAACACGGAAGGTAGCTCCTCGACCCAACAACCCGGCGTCCGCTTTAAGGGAACCATAAGCCTTGGTTTGATACCCCGCAGAATTTCTTGATTTGCCCTTTCCGCTTGACCATTAGATTGGGGGTGAGCCACTGATGCTAGATCAAGCCGGATGTGCTCACGTTGACAGAATTCTTCCATCTCTCCTTTTGACAAGTTAGTGCCATTATCTGTTATAATGCTATGTGGAAAGCCAAACCGGAATATCACCTTTTTGATGAATTGAACCGCTATGGCTGCATCACACTTGCTAACTGGCTCTGCCTCTACCCACTTAGTGAATTTATCAACTGCTACTAACAGATGGGTCTTCTTGTCCTTGGAGCACTTGAAGGGTCCAACCATATCCAGCCCCCAAGTGGCAAACGGCCACGTAATTGGAATCATCCGCAACTCTTGAGCCGGCATGTGCGCACGGCGGGCAAACTTTTGACATGCATCACATCTTTTGACCAAATCCTCCGCATCAGCATGCGCCGTCAACCAGTAAAAACCGTGGCGAAAAGCTTTAGCAACCAACGACTTTGAACCGGCGTGATGACCGCAATCCCCTTCATGAATTTCTCGCAAAATCTCACAACCTTCTTGAGGAGAAACGCATCGTTGAATCGCTCCTGAAACACTGTAATGATGTAACTCCCCGTTGAGTATGGTCATGGACTTGGAACGCCGGATTATCTATCGGGCCAACGTTTCCTCAGCTGGTAACTCGCACCGGTTCATGTAATCCAGATATGGGATCGTCCAATCCGGTATGGCATGCAAAGCTGCCACCAATTGAGCCTCCGGATCAGGAACAGCCAAATCTTCTTCGGTTGGTATTTTGACTGACGGATTGTGCAACACATCAAGAAAGACATTGGGCAGAACTGGTTTACGTTGGGAACCAAGACGACTTAAAGCGTCCGCCGCTTCATTCTTCCGCCGGTCTATATGGTCCACCTGATAACCTTTAAAGTGACAAGCCACTATGTCCACCTCTCGCCGATATGCAGCCATGAGTGGGTCCTTAGAATCCCAAGTGCCAGACACTTGCTGAGCCACTAGATCTGAATCGCCGAAGCATTTAACCTGGCTCAAATTCATCTCTTTAGCCAACCGAAGACCGTGGAGTAAAGCCTCATATTCAGCTGCATTGTTAGTACAAGGGAACATGAAATGGAGGACATAACAAAACTTATCACCTCGTGGGGAGGTTAATATGACTCCAGCCCCCGTACCCTCTAGCTGTCTGGACCCATCAAAATGAATAGTCCAATATGTATTATCTGGTTTCTCCTCAGGTGCCTGTAACTCCGTCCAATCGTTGATGAAATCTACGAGTGCCTGGGACTTGATCGCCGTGCGGGGTATATATCTGAGCCCGTGGGGTCCAAGCTCAATGGCCCACTTGGCAATCCGGCCAGTTGCCTCTCTATTTTGAATGATGTCACCCAGAGGAGCTGAACTGACTACTGTGATAGGATGGCCCTGAAAATAGTGTTTGAGCTTCCGGCTTGCCATAAACACCCCATACACCAGTTTCTGCCAATGCGGATACCTCTGCTTTGACTCAATGAGCACCTCACTGATATAATAAACCGGCCGTTGAACCGGATACTCTTTGCCAGGCTCCTTGCGCTCTACCACAATGGCTACGCTGACATCCCGGGCATTAGCAGCCACATATAATAATAAGGGCTCCTTATCGACCGGCGCTGCCAGCACGGGCGGTTCCACGAGCTGTTTCTTCAGATCTTCAAACACCTTATCAGCTGCTTCACTCCAGACAAAGTTATCCGTTTTCTTGAGCATCTGATATAAGGCAATGGCCTTCTCTCCAAGGCGGCTGATAAACCGGCTCAAGGCAGTAATCCGGTCGGCTAGACGCTGCACATCGTTAATACACGCCGATTTAGCCAAGGACGTAATACACCAGAAAGCCTAAGAGCTTGCCTACCGGGACACCAAAAACACACTTCTCCGGATTGAGCATCATCTTGTAGACCCGTAGATTGTCAAAAGTTTCCCGTAAATCATCTATCAATGTTTCCTCCTTTCTGGATTTGACCACAATATCATCTACATATGCATGGACATTGCGCCCAATTTGCTTATGAAGGCAATTCTGAACACATCGCTGGTAAGTTGCCTAGGCACTCTTGAGTCCAAAGGGCATGGAAACATAGCAGAAGGCTCCAAAGGGAGTTATAAAGGATGTCTTCTCCTAGTCCTTAACTGCCATTTTGATCTGATGATAACCAGAATAAGCATCCAAAAAACACATGCCCGCCGTAGCATCAATTATCTGATCAATGCAAGGGAGAGCAAAGGGGTCTGCAGGGCAAGCCTTGTTTAAATCTGTGTAGTCCACACACATGCGCCAAGTGCCGTTTTTCATAAGAACCAGCACCGGATTGGCTAACCACTCTGGATGAAAAACTTCAACAATAAACCCAGCAGCCAACAAACGGGCGACCTCTTCACCTATAGCCTTGCGCCTTTCCTCATTGAAGCAGCGGAGGAACTGTCGGACCGGTTTGAATTTCGGATCAATGTTGAGTGTGTGCTCAGCGAGTTCTCTCGATACACCTGGCATGTCAGAAGGTTTCCATGCAAAGATGTCACAATTCTCACGGATGAACTCGATGAGCGCACTTTCCTATTTGGGATCCAGGTTAGCGCTGATGCTGAACTGTTTGGATGAATCGCCGTAGACAAAGTTAACCATCTTAGTGTCTATAGCTGATTTGAACTTCAATGCTGGATCATGTTCCGTGGTTGGCTTTTTTAAGGAGGTCATGTCCGCCGGATCAACTTGCTCCTTATAGAATGTTAACTCCTCCGTGGCACAAACCGACACAGCATAAGCCGCATCGCCTTCTTCACACTCCAAAGCAATCTTTCTACTTCCATGTACTGTGACAGTCCCCTTATGACCTGGCATTTTAAGCTGCAGGTAAACATAACATGGCCTTGCCATAAACTTAGCATAAACCGGCCGCCCAAACAGAGCGTGGTACGGACTTTTGATCTTCACCACCTCAAATGTCACTGTTTCTGATCTTGAATCGTAGTCATCTCCAAAAGCTACCTCCAAAGCTATCTTACCAACAGGATATGCGGACTTACCAGGCACCACACCATGAAATACTATATTCGACGGTTTAAGATCCTTATCTGTCAACCCCATACGGCGGAATGTATCATAATACAAAATATTGATACTACTTCCCCCATCCATAAGCACTTTAGTGAACTTGTATCCCCCAACTTGAGGGGTTACCACCATGGCCAAATGACCTGGGTTATCAACCCGGGGCGGGTGATCCTCTCTGCTCCACAAGATAGGTTGCTCCGACAAGCGTAAATATTGAGGTAATGCCGGCTCAACAGAGTTGACTACCCTTTTGTGAAGCTTCTGATCACATTTGCACAAACTAGTAGTGAAGACATGATATTGCCTGTTGTTCAGCTGTTCAGGATTGCTCCGATAACCCGACTACTGCTGCTGCCGCTGATTCCCCTGATGGTTGTAACCTCCCTGGTTGCCTTGGTGTCCTTGATTGACGTGTCCGGTTTGATTGCCTGGAAACCCTGAACCGAAACCACCGCCTCCGTAATACGGCCCATGGAAACCTCCTCCTGAACTGCCGGGCGGGCCGTTGTCATATTGGAACATATTGGAATTATTGAAATCCCGCATGATATAACAATCTTTCCAGAGATGTGATGCTGGTTTCTCCTTTGATCCATGCTTTGGACAGGGCTGATTTAACAAACGCTCCAAATTGTTGCCTGGACCTCCACCCCTCTGGGGCTGCTTGCCTTTACGGCGCGGGCCATTCTCCTGCGCGTTGGTATTTGCGACAAAGTCCAAACCATTGTCGGCCTTGCGCTTACCAGCGTTTCCATGGCCTGCCGGATTGTGTTGCTGGCCTTTCGCATTGCCGGTCTTCTTACCCTTCTCTAGTTTGTCCTCCTCTGAATCCGGATCCTTGGTATTATCTGAATCGGCGTATTTAACCAAAGCAGCCATGAGTGTTGACATGTCGTTGCAGTGGCGTTTGAGCCTTCCCAACTTCTGTTTCAACGGTTTGAAACCGCAATTACCCTCTAATGTTAACACTGCGGTGTCTGCGTTGATACGATCTGACGAATGCAAAATCGCCGAGACCCGTTTGACCCAATGGGTCATGGACTCCCCTTCCTCTTGGACACAAGCAGCCAGATCTACAATTGACATCGGCTGCTTAGACGTATCCTTGAAGTTCTGGATAAACCGGTGCTTCAATTCGGCCCATGATCCAATAGAGTTGATCGGCAAGCTCTTCAACCAAGTGCGAGCTGTTCCTTCCAACATCATGGTGAAATATTTAGCACACACCGCCTCGTCCACATCTAACATCTCCATTGCCATCTCATAGCTCCACCCACGCCTCTGGCTGCAAATCGGCGGTATAATTTGGTACCTTACGAGGTCCCTTGAAATCCTTGGGTAGTCGCACATTACGCAAAGCAGGAGATAAACACGGTACCCCTAAGGAACTGAACATCGCCCCTGGCTCCATGGAGGCAGTGGGGTGAACCGGAGTATGCTGTCGTGCCTCGTGTCGAGCTGTCAACTCGGCCTCTCGACGTGCGCGGCCATGATCCACCACATCTTGCGCATTGGCACCTCCCCCAGCCGGGTTGTTCCCTCTTGGAAAATTTCAGCGGCGTGCACTAGTGGACACGGCCGGTTCGTCTTCCACATGTCTGCTATAACTCCGGCTTGGGCGGGGAGTGGAGTGAATCCTCTCCTGGCTGTGTGAATATGCTTGCTATTGATTTAGTGTTGTTTGAAGGATATCCCTGCCCCGACGTGCTTCCACTGCAACTGGTGACTCGCCGTCGGTTGGGAGGGCCGCCAGGCATGACGCAGCGGCCACAATGTTGTCCAACGGGTTGGAATAATGCCCGGGCGGCATTGATGGTACAACGTTGTTCCGGCGAAGCAGGTCCGTCGTGCGTGGCTGAACCGGCGCTCCTGCTCCCGGCGCCCCCGCCGGGTTTAGTGTGGGTTGGTTGCCAGTTCCTGCACCTGGCGTGTTGAAAAGATTCTGCTGCTCATAAACCAACGGGAGACATGATCGGTACCTTCTTCTCATGACTTCCTCCGAAGCATTCTGATCCAGTCTAATCTGGTAAGCCTGTGCTTCCAACTCGGCCCGCTCCGTAGCCATCCTGGAGTTCTCTGCTGCCAGGTCCGCTTTGGCCTGGGCTATCTGATCTTTCACCTTTGCAATCTCCGCATCGTGCTGATCCCTGGCTGCTGCGTCTACCTCCGCGGACATCAATGTTGCCAGAGCGTCGAACAAATCAGATAAGACTTGGGCCGGAGGTGGCACCGAGCTTCCTGCCCCTGCTGGCGTGGCCGTTGTTGAACCGGAGAGCATTGCTGCGGCGGTAGATGAATGAGGCACCGATTGTGTGCCGGCCATGAAGATGGCGGCCCGGTTTGGCAGATCGGGGGAATCCGGAATACTGTTGCCCTCGGATCCTCCCTCAATCCGTCCTGCAACTGGTAAAGCGATTCAGACTCGTCGTCAGAGCAGACTACGGTTTCTCCTTCGGACACCGGTCCGTCCTCGTGCCCTGATCCATGGACGACACCTATGAAAACATGCCTTGCCTCGGGCTGAACCGACGAAGGACTTGCACGCCGAGCCGTTTCGATGATGTCGGTGCAGAGTTCCGGCTCGGGGCCCGGTTCGCCGATCTTGCCGATGAAGACGTGAATCCCACCAAAGGGGACTCGGTACCCGTATTCGATTGAATCGGCTTCGGGACCCCATCCGGCGCTTTCAATGTAGAGCTTGCCGCGGTGACTCTTCGTCATCCGGCCCACAGTGTATCCCTTAAGTCCATCGAAGCTGCCCTTCAAGAACTCGAAACCATCGTGCGATCGCCCCATGGTGGGCGCCAACTATCATGGGATTGTCACGGCAGATGTCCTTGTGAAAGGACTTAGTTGTGGAACCATCGCGATGGGTTAGCTTAAAGGGGTTAAACCAGACAAGGGGACACGGGAGTTTATACTAGTTCGGCCACTTCGATGAAGGTAAAAGCCTACGTCTAGTTGTGATTGGTATTGCTAGGGTTTCGAAGGCCAGGGAGCGAATTCGCTTGTCTGGCTTTCGAGTTGTTGTTGTCTGTCTCTAAACCGCGGCCGGGTCGTCCCTTTATATACATAGGTTGACGCCCGCCGGGCTGCAGAGTCCCGAAGCCGGTTTATAAACGTATCCGGTTCGGTCTCTCTCTTTCTATCTTACTATACAAGTTACATGACTGGGCCGGTTTACATTTACATATTGTACTCGCCTCTGGGCCCTCGGTAAAGCGCTAGCATCTTGACATCTTCATGGGCTTCTAATCTTCAAAGAGTCAACCCGGCTACCCAAGGCCGGTTTACCTCTAGTAGTAATATCCCCAACAGAACCCGTAGTGGAAGCAGCACCGGAACCATGGAGGTCGGAAAGATTGCGCAGAGTGTGTGATGTATTGTTTCTAGAAAGTGATGAGCCGACCATGTATGCAGAAGCGATGGTGAGCCCGGATCCTGAGGCATGGCTGGAGGCCATGAGATCCGAGTTAAAGTCCATGGATGAAAATCAAGTCTGGGACTTGGTTGATCCGCCGCCTGGCGTAAAGGCCATTGGCTGCAAATGGGTCTTTAAGAAGAAAACCGATGTGGACGGAAATGTTCAGATCCACAAAGCTCGGCTTGTCGCTAAAGGATATGAGCAAGTTCAAGGAATTGACTACGATGAGACTTACTCGCCGGTAGCGAAGCTGAAGTCGGTAAGGATCGTACTAGCTATAGCTGCATATTTCGATTACGAGATATGGAAGATGGATGTCAAACGACTTTCCTTCATGGAAATTTAACCGAGGACGTGTATATGATATAACCCGAGGGTTTTGTCGATCCGAGTAGCACTAGTAAAGTATGCAAGCTCAAGAGATCCATTTATGGGTTGAGGCAAGCATCTCGGAGTTGGAACATTCGTTTTGATGAGGTCGTCATTGGTCCCAGTTTCATCAAAAGCGATGAGGACGCTTGTTTATACAAGCAGTTAAGTGGGAGCACGATTGTGTTTTTGATCTTGTATGTGGATGGCATACTATTGATCGGAAATGATGTTTCGATGCTGAACTCGGTCAAGGAATCATTGAATGGCAAGTTTTCAATGAAGGACCTTGGTGAGGCGTTTACATTTTAGGCATCAAGATCTATAGAGATAGATCGAGGAGGCTGCTTGGCTTGAGCCAAAGCACGTACATAGATAAAAGTGTTGAAGGGGTTCAACATGAGTGAGGCCAATAAAGGGTTCCTGCCTGTCTCATATGGTATAAGGCTAAGCGAGACTCAGAGTCCTTCGACATCTGATGAGCGAAGCAGGATGAGTCGGATTCTGTATGCCTCGGCAATTGGATCCATCATGTATGCCATGATATGTACACGGCCTAATGTTGCTTTTGCAATAAGCCTAACAAGTAGATACTAGGCCAACCCAGGTGAGAGTCACTGGGCAGCGATAAAGACTATTTTGAAGTACCTGAAAAGGACTAAAGAGATGCTCCTAGTTTATGGAGGTGAGGAAAAGCTCGTCGTAAGGGGTTACGCCGATGCTAGTTTCCAAACCGAAAGAGATGATTGTCGATCACAGTCCGGATTCGTGTATATCATGAAAGGAGGAGCAGTGAGCTGGATGGGTTCCAAGCAAGATACGGTGGCTGATCCTACCACAGAAGTCAAATACATTGCGGCTTGTGAAGCTGCAAAGGAAGGTGTTTGGATCCGGAATTTTCTAGATGATCTTGGTATTTTCCCAGACTCGGTAAAACCGCTGGACCTTTATTGTGATAATTCTGGTGCCATCGCACAAGTCAAGGAACCGAGGGATCACCACAAGACCAGACACATAGATCGGAAATATCACCTGATACGAAAGATCGTAAAGAATGGTGATGTTGAGTCATGCAAAATTCACACGGATGCAAATGTTGCAGATCCATTCACTAAGCCGCTTCCACAATCCAAGCATGAGGGGCACGTTAGAGCTATGGGCATTCGATGTCTATTCGATTAACTCTAGTGCAAGTGGGGGACTCTTGGAGATATGCCCTAGAGGCAATCATGTATGATGATATTTCCTATGTGCTTATGAATAAAGATAGTCCTTGGACATTATCAATGATGTGTATCAGCAAGTACGTGACTTGTTTGTGGGACTATGCATTGTATGATGATTGTCCTAAAAGGTCCCTAGTCGAAAGGGTTGCTGATACGTCTCCGACGTATCTGTAATTTTTTATTGTTCCATGCTATTATATTATCAAACTTGGATGTTTTATATGCATTTATAAGCTATTTTATATGATTTTTCGGACTAACCTATTAACCTAGAGCCCAGTGCCAGTTTCAGTTTTTTTTCCTTGTTTTAGAGTATCGCAGAAAAGGAAAATCAAACGGAGTCCAATTGACCTGAAACTTCACGAAACTTATTTTTGGAAGGAAAGCAACCCGAGAGACTTGGAGTCCATGTAAGGGAAGCAACGAGGAAGCCACGAGGCAGGGGGCGCGCCCACCCCCCTGGGCGTGCCCTCCACCCTCGTGGGCCCCTCGTGGCTCCCCTGACGTACTTCTTCTGCCTATATATCTCCATATACCCTACAACGATCGGGGGGGCACAATAGATCGGGAGTTCCGCCGCCAGAAGCCTCCGTAGCCACCGAAAGCCAATCTAGACCCGTTCCGGCACCCTGCCAGAGGGGGCAATCCCTCTCCGGTGGCCATCTTAATCATCCTGGTGCTCTCCATGACGAGGAGGGAGTAGTTCTCCCTCGGGGCTGAGGGTATGTACCAGTAGCTATGTGTTTGATCTCTCTCTCTCTCTCGTGTTCTTGAGGTGGCACGATCTTGATGTATCGCGAGCTTTGCTATTATAGTTGGATCTTATGTTTCTTCTCCCCCTCTCTCTCTTGTAATGGATTGAGTTTCCCCTTTGAAGTTATCTTATCGGATTGAGTCTTTAAAGATTTGAGAACACTTGATGTATGTCTTGCCGTGCGTATCTATGGTGACAATGGGATATCACATGATTCACTTTATGTATGTTTTGGTGATCAACTTGCGGGTTCCGCCCATGAACCTATGCATAGGGGTTGGCACACGTTTTCGTCGTGATTCTCCGGTAGAAACTTTGGGGCACTCTTTGAGGTTCTACGTGTTGGTTGAATAGATGAATCTGAGATTGTGTGATGCATATCGTATAATCATACCCATAGATACTTGAGGTGACATTGGAGTATCTAGGTGACATTAGGGTTTTGGTTGATTTGGGTCTTAAGGTGTTATTCTACTACGAACTCTAGGGCTGTTTGTGACACTTATAGGAATAGCCCAACGGATTGATTGGAAAGAATAACTTTGAGGTGGTTTCGTACCCTACCATAATCTCTTCATTTGTTCTCCGCTATTAGTGACTTTGGAGTGACTCTTTGTTGCATGTTGAGGGATAGTTATGTGATCCAATTACGTTATTATTGTTGAGAGGATTTGCACTAGCGAAAGTATGAACCCTAGGCCTTGTTTCCTATCATTGAAATATCGTTTATGCTCACTTTTATCATTAGTTACCTTGCTGTTTTTATATTTTCAGATTAGAAAAACTATTATCTACTATCCATATTGCACTTGTATCACCATCTCTTCGCCGAACTAGTGCACCTATACAATTTACCATTGTATTGGGTGTGTTGGGGACACAAGAGACTCTTTGTTATTTGGTTGCAGGGTTGCTTGAGAGAGACCATCTTCATCCTACGCCTCCTATGGATTGATAAACCTTAGGTCATCCACTTGAGGGAAATTTGCTACTATCCTACAAACCTCTGCACTTGGAGGCCCAACAACGTCTACAAGAAGAAGGTTGTGTAGTAGACATCAAGCTCTTTTCTTGCGCCGTTGCCGGGGAGGTTAGCGCTTGAAGGTATATCTTTAGATCTCGCAATCAAGTCTTTTAGTTTCTTGTTTTATCACTAGTTTAGTTTATAAAATAAAATTGAAAAATGGAATTAAGTTTACCTCATACGCTTCATCTTTTTGATATCTTTCATGAGTATGATGGAAAGGATAATTGTGCTCAAGTTCTAGAAGAAGAATGCATTAGAATGGTTGGCAGTAAATATTTGAATGATGAGCATGATTGCAATGTTGTTAGTATGAATTCCTTGAATATCCATGATGCTAATGATATGCAAAACCACAAGCTTGGGGAAGCTATGTTTGATGAAAGATTATATTTTTTGTCCCCCAAGCTTTGATGAGCAAATTTATTATGATGAAAGAGTGCCTCCTATTTATGATGATTATATTGATGAAAGTGGATTTGGAGAGGTCATGACTTTATTTAGAGATGAATCCACTATTTCAGAAGAGGTTCCAATTGATTATGAGAACAAAGTTGCTATCTATGATGATTATTGTGATGACTTGTATGCTATAAATAATAATGATATACATGAAACTTTTCATCATGATTTTAGTTTTCAATTGGATTATGCCTCACATGATAATTATTTTGTTGAGTTTGCTCCCACTACTATTCATGAGAAGAAGTTTGCTTATGTGGAGAGTAGTAAATTTTCTATGCTTGTAGATCATGAAAAGAATGCTTTAGGTGCTGGTTATATTGTTTAATTCATTCATGATGCTACTGAAAATTATTATGAGGGAGGAACGTATGCTTGTAGGAATTGCAATAACATCAAGTTTCCTCCCTGTGTGTTTAAAGTTTTTAAGTTATGCTTGTGTTGCCCTCCTATGCTAGTTGATTATTGTTCCCATAAGTTGTTTGCTCACAACATCCCTATGCAAAGGAAGTGGGTTAGACTTAAATGTGCCAGTCATATTCTTCATGATTCTCTCTTTATGTTTCAATTCTTATCTTTTATGTGAGCATCATTGAAATCATCATGCCTAGCTAGGGGCGTTAAACGATAGCGCTTGTTGGGAGGCAACCCAATTTTCTTTTTGTTCCTTGATTTTTGTTCCTGTTTAGTAATAAATAATTCATCTGGACTCTGTTTAGATGTGATTTTATGCTTTTAATTAGTGTTTGTGCCAAGTAGAACCTTTGGGAAGACTTGGGGAAAGTCTTGTTGATCATGCTGTAAAAAACAGAAACTTTAGCGCTCACGAGAATTGCTGCCATCTTTATTTGGAAAGTGCTATTTAATTAATTATTTTTTAATATGATTAATAGGTAAATTACTCAGGTCCAGAAATTTATTTGATAATTGTATGAGTTCCATAAGTATACGTTTGATCCAGATTACTACAGATTGTTCTGTTTTTGACAGATTCTGTTTTTCATGTGTTGTTTACTTATTTTGATGAATCTATGGCTAGTAAAATAGTTTATAAACCATAGAGAAGTTGGAATAAAGTAGGTTTAACACCAATATAAATAAATAATGAGTTCATTACAGTACCTTGAAGTGGTGATTTATTTTCTTAAACTAATGGAGCTTACAAGTTTTCTGTTAAGTTTTGTGCTGTGAAGTTTTCAAGTTTTGGGTAAGGATTCGATGGACAATGGAATAAGGAGTGGAAAGAGCCTAAGCTTGGGTATGCCCAAGGCACCCCAAGGTAATATTCAAGGATAGCCAAGAGCCTAAGCTTGGGGATGCCCCGGAAGGCATCCCCTCTTTCGTCTACTTCCATCGGTAACTTTACTTGGAGCTATATTTTTATTCACCACATGATATGTATTTTGCTTGGAGCGTCAATTTATTTTGTTAGGATTTGCATGATGTTATTTAGAACAATGTTTTGTATCTTTTATTTCAATATAAGTAGCATTGATAGCCTTTACTATGCCTATTTTACAAGTCTTCATGTTGCTGTTTGAAAACAGAAAGTTTACCGCTGTTGCAATAATTCCCTAGAGAAGTCAGAATGTGATAAAAAGTTGAAATATTTTGCATATTAATCTCTGATATATTTACTACAGTTGGAATTTTCTTTCATAATTTTTGGAGTTAGGGAAGTATGGATCTTGCTGCACTCTTTACAGACTATCCTGTTTAGGCAGATTGCTGTTATGTTTGCATTGTTTGCATATGTTTGCTTCTTTAATGATTCTATTTGAGGATAGGACTATTAAATATGCAGAGGAATTTAGTATGCAATGTTGAATAATAATTTTAGTGATTTGCTATAGTAGAATATGATAAGGTTTTTGCAATGGTTTATACTAACTTATCTCACGAGTCCTTGTTGAGTTTTGTGTGGATGAAGCTTTTGAGATTTAGGGAGACCGTGATATGAGAGGAATTAAGGAGACACAAAAGCTCAGCTTGGGTATGCCAAAGGCATCCCAAGATAATATTTCAAGAAGTCTCAAGCGTCTAAGCTTGGGGATGCCCCAGTTGGCATCCCACCTTTTTTCTTCAACAACTATCGGTTATTTTCGGTTGATCCTAAGTTTTTGCTTCTTCACATGATGTTTTCTATTATTAGAATGTCATTTTATTTTGCTTTGCTTGCTGTTTGAATAAAATACCAAGATCTGGAATTAATAAATGTTAGAGAGTCTTCATATAGTTGCATAATCATTCGACTACTCATTGATCTTCACTTATATCTTTCGGAGTAGTTTGTCATTTGCTCTAGTGCTTCACTTATATCTTTTTAGAGCACGGTGGTGGTTTTATTTTGTTGAAATATATGAACTCTCATGCTTCACTTATATCATTTTTAGAGTATTTAGAACAGCATGGTAATTTGCTTTGGTTATGAATTTAGTCCTAATATGATGGGCATCCAAGAGGGATATAATAAAAACTTTCATATAAAGTGCATTGAATACTATGAGAAGTTTGATACTTGATGATTGTTTTGAGATATGAAGATGGTGATATTAGAATCATGCTAGTTTAGTAGTTGTGAATTTAAGAAATACTTGTGTTGAAGTTTGTGATTCCCGTAGCATGCACGTATGGTGAACCGTTATGTGATGAAGTCGGAGCATGATTTATTTATTGATTGTCTTCCTTATGAGTGGCGGTCGGGGACGAGCGATGGTATTTTCCTACCAATATATACCCCTAGGAGCATGTGCGTAGTACTTTGTTTCAATAACTAATAGATTTTTGCAATAAGTATGTGAGTTCTTTATGACTAATGTTGAGTCCATGGATTATACGCACTCTCACCCTTCCACCATTGCTAGCCTCTCTAGTACCGTGCAACTTTCGCCGGTACCATAAACCCACCATATACCTTCCTCAAAACAGCCACCATACCTACCTATCATGGCATTTCCATAGCCATTCCGAGATATATTGCCATGCAACCTTCCACCGTTCCGTTTATTATGACACGCTCCATCATTGTCATATTGCTCTGCATGATCATGCAGTTGACATTGTATTTGTGGCAAAGCCACCGTTCATAATTCTTTCATACATGTCACTCATGCATCATTGCACATCTCGGTACACCGCCGGAGGCATTCATATAGAGTCATATCTTGTTCTAAGTATCGTGTTGTAATTCTTGAGTTGTAAGTAAATAAAAGTGTGATGATCATCATTATTAGAGCATTGTCCCAGTGAGAAAAGGATGATGGAGACTATGATTCCCCCACAAGTCGGGATGAGACTCCGGATGAAAATAAAAAAATAAAAGAGGCCAAATAAGCCCAAATAGAAAAAGGAGAAAATAGGCCATAAAAAAGAGAAGGCCCAAATAAAAAAATAATAAAAATAATAAATGAGAGAAAAAGAGAGACGGGGCAATGCTATTATCCTTTTACCACACTTGTGCTTCAAAGTAGCACCATGATCTTCATGATAGAGAGTCTCTTGTTTTGTCACTTCCATATACTAGTGGGAAATTTTCATTATAGAACTTGGCTTGTATATTCCAATGATGGGCTTCCTCAAAATGCCCTAGGTCTTCGTGAGCAAGCGAGTTGGATGCACACCCACTAGTTTCTTTTGTTGAGCTTTCATACATTTATAGCTCTAGTGCATCCGTTGCATGGCAATCCCTACTCACTCACATTGATATCTATTAATGGGCATCTCCATAGCCCACTGATACACCTAGTTGATGTGAGACTATCTTCTCCTTTTTGTCTTCTCCACAACCACCATTCTATTCCACCTATAGTGGTATGTCCATGGCTCATGCTCATGTCTTGCGTGAAGATTGAAAAGGTTTGAGAACATCAAAAGTATGAAACAATTTCTTGGCTTGTCATCGGGGTTGTGCATGATTTAAATATGTTGTGTGGTGAAGATGGAGCATAGCCAGACTATATGATTTTGTAGGGATAGCTTTCTTTGGCCATGTTATTTTGAGAAGACATGATTGCTTTGTTAGTATGATTGAAGTATTATTATTTTTATGTCAATATTAAACTTTTGTCTTGAATCTTATGGATCTGAATATTCTTGCTACAATAAAGAGAAATACATGATGAATATGTTAGGTAGCATTCCACATCAAAAATTCTGTTTTTATCATTTACCTACTCGAGGACGAGCAAGAATTAAGCTTGGGGATGCTGATACGTCTCCAACGTATCTATAGTTTTTGATTGTTCCATGCTATTATATTATCAACCTTGGATGTTTTATATGCATTTATATGCTATTTTATATGATTTTTGGGACTAACCTATTAACCTAGAGCCCAGTGCCAGTTTCTGTTTTTTCCTTGTTTTTGAGTATCGTAGAAAAGGAAAATCAAACAGAGTCCAATTGACCTGAAACTTCACGGAACTTATTTTTGGAAGGAAAGCAACCCGGGAGAATTGGAGTCCACGTAAGGGAAGCAACGAGGAAGCCACGAGGCAGGGGGCGCGCCCTCCACCCTCGTGGGCCCCTCGTGGCTCCCCTGACGTACTTCTTCCACCTATATATCTCCATATTGTTAGAAATATGCCCTAGAGGCAATAATAAAATGGTTATTGTTGTATTTCCTTGTTCATGATAATTGTCTATTGTTCATGCTATAATTGGATTAACCGGAAACCATAATACATGTGTGGATACATAGACAACACCATGTCCCTAGTAAGCCTCTAGTTGACTAGCTCGTTGATCAATAGATGGTTACGGTTTCCTGACCATGGACATTGGATGTCGTTGATAACGGGATCACATCACTAGGAGAATGATGTGATGGACAAGACCCAATCCTAAGCCTAGCAAAAGATCGTGTAGTTCGTATGCTAAAGCTTTTCTAATGTCAAGTATCATTTCCTTAGACCATGAGATTGTGCAACTCACAGATACCGTAGGAACGCTTTGGGTGTACCAAACGTCACAACGTAACTAGGTGGCTATAAAGGTGCACTACGGGTATCTCTGAAAGTGTCTGTTGGGTTGGCACGAATCGAGACTGGGATTTGTCACTCCGTGTAACGGAGAGGTATCTCTGGGCCCACTCGGTAGGACATCATCATAATGTGCACAATGTGACCGAGTTGATCACGGGATGATGTGTTACGAAACAAGTAAAGAGACTTGCCGATAACGAGATTGAACAAGGTATCGGGATATCGACGATCGAATCTCGAGCAAGTACTATACCGGTAGACAAAGGGAATTGTATACGGGATTGACTGAATCCTTGACATCGTGGTTCATCCGATGAGATCATCGTGGAACATGTGGGAGGCAACATGGGTATCCAGATCTCGCTGTTGGTTATTGACCAGAGAGATGTCTCGGTCATGTCTGCATTATTCCCGAGCCCGTAGGGTCTACACACTTAAGGTTCGATGATGCTAGGGTTATAGGGAAAGTATGTATGCGGTTACCGAATGTTGTTCGGAGTCCCGGATGAGATGCCGGACGTCACGAGGAGTTCCAGAATGGTCCGGAGGTGAAGATTGATATATTGGACGAAGGGTTTTGGAGTCCGGAAGTGTTCCGGAGGTACCGGGTGATGACCGGCATGACCTAAAGGTGTTTCGGGAGCCCTGGCAAGTGTTGGGGGCTTCATGGGCCAAGGGAAGGGGGCAAACCAGCCCACTAAGGGGCTGTGCGCCCCCCTCACCTATTCCCACGTGACCAGGGGGTTTGGGGCGCCCCATCTAGGGTTCCCACCTCCTGGCTTGGGGGCCAAGTCACCCAAAGGGGAGATCCCATCTGCCCTGGCCGCCGCCCCCCTAGGGGAAACCCTAGGGCGCCTCCCTTTGCCCTTGCCCCTATATATAGTGGAGGTTTTGGGGCTGCACAACACATGAGTCTCTCTCTCCCAAGGCGTAGCCCTACCTCTCTCCCTCCTCGTCTCTCGTAGTGCTTGGCGAAGCCCTGCTGGAGTACCGCGCTCCTCCACCACCACCACGCCGTCGTGCTGCTGCTGGATGGAGTCTTCCCCAACCTCTCCCTCTCTCCTTGCTGGATCAAGGCATGGGAGACGTCACCGGGCTGCACGTGTGTTGAATGCAGAGGCGATGTTGTTCGGCGCTTAGATCGGAATCGACCGCGATCTGAATCGCTACGAGTACGACTACCTCATCCGCGTTCTAGTAACGCTTCCGCTTAGCGATCTTCAAGGGTATGAAGATGCACTCCCTCTCTCTCGTTGCTAGTATCTCCTAGATTGATCTTGGTGACACGTAGGAAAAAAATTAAATTTCTGCTACGATCCCCAACACATATACCCTAAAATGATCGGGGAGCACAATAGATCGGGAGTTCCGCCGCCAGAAGCCTCCGTAGCCACCGAAAGCCAATCTAGACCCGTTCCGGCACCCTGCCGGAGGGGGCAATCCCTCTCCGGTGGCCATCTTCATCATCCCGGTGCTCTCCATGACGAGGAGGGAGTAGTTCTCCCTCGGGGCTGAGGGTATGTACCAGTAGCTATGTGTTTGATCTCTCTCTCTCTCTCGTGTTCTTGAGGTGGCACGATCTTGATGTATCGCGAGCTTTGCTATTATAGTTGGATCTTATGTTTCTTCTCCCCCTCTACTCTCTTGTAATGGATTGGGTTTCCCCTTTGAAGTTATCTTATCGGATTGAGTCTTTAAAGATTTGAGAACACTTGATGTATGTCTTGTCGTGCGTATCTGTGGTGACAATGGGATATCACTGATTCACTTGATGTATGTTTTGGTGATCAACTTGCGGGTTCCGCCCATGAACCTATGCATAGGGGTTGGCACACGTTTTCGTCGTGATTCTCCGATAGAAACTTTGGGGCACTCTTTGAGGTTCTATGTGTTGGTTGAATAGATGAATCTGAGATTGTGTGATGCATATCGTATAATCATACCCACGGATACTTGAGGTGACATTGGAGTATCTAGGTGACATTAGGTTTTTGGTTGATTTGTGACTTAAGGTGTTATTCTAGTACGAACTCTAGGGCTGTTTGTGACACTTATAGGAATAGCCCAACTGATTGATTGGAAAGATTAACTTTGAGGTGGTTTCGTACCCTACCATAATCTCTTCGTTTGTTCTCCGCTATTAGTGACTTTGGAGTGACTCTTTGTTGCATGTTGAGGGATATTTATGTGATCCAATTATGTTATTATTGTTGAGAGGACTTACACTAGCGAAAGTATGAACCCTAGGACTTATTTCCTATAATTGCAATACCGTTTATGCTCACTTTTATCATTAGTTACCTTGCGGTTTTTATATTTTCAGATTAGAAAAACTATTATCTACTATCCATATTGCACTTGTATCACTATCTCTTCGCCGAACTAGTGCACCTATACAATTTACCATTGTATTGGGTGTGTTGGGGACACAAGAGACTCTTTGTTATTTGGTTGCAGGGTTGCTTGAGAGAGACCATCTTCATCCTACGCCTCCTACAGATTGATAAACCTTAGGTCATCCACTTGAGGGAAATTTGCTACTGTCCTACAAACCTCTGCACTTGGAGGCCCAACAACATCTACAAGAAGAAGGCTGTGTAGTAGACATCAATTGTGTGGACACGCAGCCGACTAGACTAGCATATGACACGGTCGATGGCTTGGTCTCACTAGCCATGGAGCATTGGATGCTAACCGGATAATATGGACTTGGAAGGATCTGGTCGGATTCGACGTAGTTGGATCCGAGTCTAGATAAGGTCCGAGTCGGACAGACCCAACTATGAGACGCAACGATATGTCATGTGTGAGTCTCTAGTACAATATACGTTCTATGTCCTAATACCTGAGCTAGCGCATGTACTCGGGATGGTGACAGACTTGCTTTGGGCCAACCAAATGCTACTCCATGACTGGGTAGTTACAAAGGTAGGTTTCGGGCTTGTCCAGACCCATGCTGCAAGACATGGTCGAGCAAGATGGGATTTGCCCCTCCGATTAGGAGAGATATACTCTGGGCCCCTCGTGTGATCTAACCAAGATAAGCATGGCCACGCGACATGGATTATGAGATAATCCGGTTTGTGGTCAGCATCACTGGAACGAGAAAGAGGTCGGGCTAGCACAAGGATGACAGACTCGCCTTGAGCCCGACAACATATATCGTGTGGCAAAAGGAATGGAAGTATGATGTACAGGTTCGCCTAACCAGCTTCATAGTCTGCTTGGTGTTCGGCATGCCTTGCTAGAGGTCGCTACCAACCATGCAGTTCAGAGGTGATCTGAACTGCGACCGAGACGACTTGAACCTAAGGGGTCGCGCGCTTAAGGGAAGGAACCTATGAGGTCGGATTCGGGGACACTGGTCGGATGTGATCTGAGCTGTATTCAGATTATGGCCGAGTAGACTTATGGGCTTTAGGGTCCGTGCGAGGCCCAAGTGTTGAGACCGCGGCGGACGCCTATATAAAGTGGGGTGTGGCACACTCATGTGGTTGATCACTTTGGCACTGTCACTAGGGTTTGCATGTGTTGCGAATAGACACCTCCACTCGCTGCCGGTTGTGTGATCGGACCTAGCAGTCCACTGCACGACGTTCCTCCTGCACGCGCGGATACCGTTAGAGGCGGTGCACTTGCGCCGCTCCGGCGAACCTGTATGTGGGAACCGATGACCGGCTGTTCAAGGGAGATCAAACAAGGAGGAGACGATCGACGCGGACGTGCTGCCCCAACTCTTCTTCCGCTGCACGGCACTGCGCGTCTAGTGGTAACGAACTGTGATCCATCTCCCGTAGCATGTTCTTGGTTGTTCTGCGCGTAGGAAATTTTAATTTGCAGTCGACGCACCCTACCGTAGAACCCAACAGATACAGGTTCATGCCAAAGGACATCTTTGCCTACCGAAACGCCCAAGCAGCGGTAGAGCAGGAGCCCCAAGAGTGGGCCGCTCAGGTGCCGCCACTGCAGCACTTTCATATGGGATCGAGTGGCAACTGTGGATGTTTATTACCAAGCTAGGCCAAAAGCTTAAGCTTGGGGGAGTACGTATTTCCACCGACATTATATTCCTTTTCGCACATTTCATTCCATTTGTCGGTGTCCACACTTTTTTCATTGTATTATCCATGCTAGATTTTTTTTCTTGCTTTTTGTGTGTTTTAAAAACCTTGAGAAAATCCAAAAATATTTCTTGCTTCTTTTTGGTTTTTTTCTATATTAATTTAGTTGTAGTATTAAAATAAAACCCAAAAAGGTTTCCCTTTTCTTCTTTTGTTTGTTGGGAGCTTTCCCGTGTAAATATTTTTTCTCATTTTCGTTTTTCTTTCTTTAGTATGCTTTCCGTAAGAAAAAACAAAAAGTCCAAAAATGTTTTAGTGTGTTTCTCTGAAATTCTTTTCTTTCCTTTTGTTCAGTCATACTGAGGAGAAGACCATGGTGAAAATGTTGAGTGGCTCTCATGGGCATTATTGTTGATCTAACAAAGTGTCCAGATTATTTTGTCTTATCCTCTGAACAAAATTTTGCAGATTTCGGCTTAGTCCACGGCACTCTTCCATTATTATTATTTTCATATCACTCAGTCGTGCAAGTGAAAGGCAATAATGACGATATTTAATAAAGTGACTGTGGCAGGGAATGCGGGAATGAAATCAACTTGTTTTCATTTTTGTTTTTGTAAATATGTTTAACTCAGTATCCATGATTCAGCATGTTATGATTAAACATGTTTGCAATGACAATTAGAGACTATAGTTTCTCATGACATGCTTATGTAGCTAGGGGTGGATAATGATTTATCTTAGGTGTCAACATGCATTAAAATGATTGTGATGTAGTATGATGATATGGTATCCTCCTCTGAATGCTTCAAGTGGCTTGACTTAGCACATGTTCACGCATGTAGTTGAATCAAAACCAACATAGCTCTATGATGTTTTTGTTCATGGTTGTTATATCCTACTCATGCTAGTATTCAGTGTTGATTATTCATAATGCATGTTCATGACCGTTTTCGCTCTCTAGCTGGTTGCTTCTCAACCTATTTGCTAGCCTTCTCCTGTACTAAGCGGGATTACTGTTTGTGCATCCAAATCCTTAAACCCAAGTTATTCTAGATGAGTCCACTATATCTACCTATATGCGGTATTACCCTGTTGTTCCAAGTAAATTTGCATGTGCCACCTCTAAATTTTCAAATGAACATTTGTTTTGTGTGCTTGCACCGCTGATGGAGCGACAAGGGCGGTCAATATCGTCCATGCTAAGTGGGTTATTCTCATGATGAGTGTTTATTCACTCGTCCTTGCACGAGAGGGGCTGGTAATAGGGATGCTCAGTCCTAAAATCAAAAATTGCAAATAATTAAACAAAACTCTCCCAAGACTGTTGTTGGTATGGAAGGCACCCGTGGATTTGGCTAGCCATGGCTTGTGTTTGTTGGTGGAGGGGGAGTAAACCTTTACTTTTACTGCTTGGGAACCACCGCTAATGTGTTTAGGATGGAAGATATTGATAACTCTTGGTCGTGACATTGACAGGAAGGGTGCACCTCCCAAAATTATTTTTATCTCTGACTAAATCTTTGAGCTCTAGCACCTCTATAAATCCCCGCTTCCCTCTACGAAGGGAATTTCCATTTACTTTTGTGTTATTTTACTTTTATGTTGAGTCACCACCTTCTCAAACAAGCACCAGACCTGAGAGCACTATTTTCATCTGCATGCATTGTGTTTAGTTAATGTTGAATGCATCATGACTGGATCTTCTACCATGAATTACAATGTTTAGTCATTGCTTGAACTTTGGAGGTGCTCTGCATTTATGTTTTGTGGTCTCAGAAAGGGCTAGCGAGATACCACTGTTGTCATATTATTTCATGATTGTTTTGACAAAGTGTTGACATTTGAAATACTTTATTATTGCTCGCTAGTTGATTATGCCATTGATATGAGCTAATATAATTACTAAGAGTTATTGCTTGCATGGTTAAGCGTATATATGTAAACAAGAACAAAAGAGTTTGTAAAAGATTTTCCTTATCACTTTCAGTTTGTCAACTGAATTGCTTGAGGACAAGCAATGGGTTAAGCTTGTGGGAGTTGACGTCTCCAACGTATCTACTTTTCCTAATGCTATTGCTCTTGTTTTGGACTCTAATTTGCATGATTTGAATGAAACTAACACGGACTGGCAATGTTTTCAGTAGAACTACCATGGTGTTGTTTTTGTGCAGAAATAAAAGTTCTCATATTTGGACCAAACTTTTTAGAGAATTATTTTGGAATAATAAAAAATATTGGAACCAAGACCCACTGGAGGGGGCCTTGGCTACCCATAAGACACCATGCAGGGCACGCCACCCCCCCCCCTTGCACGCCCTGGTGGGTGGTGGGGCCCTCGAGGCCTCTCTAGCCCTAATGCCGATGCTATAAAATCATATTTTTCCTGAAAAAATAGGAGAAGAAGTTTCCTTGCGTTTTATGGTACGGAGCCGCCGCCACCTCCTATTCTTCATCAGGAGGCCAGATCTGGAGCCCGTTCGGGGCTCCGGGGAGGGGGATCTTCAGTCATCATCAAAACCCACCATCCTCCATCACCAATTTCATCATGCTCCCCACCGGGAGTGAGTAACTCCTTCGTAGGCTCGCTGGTCGGTGAGGAGTTGGATGAGATTCATCATGTAATCGAGTTAGTTTTGTTAGGGCTTGATCCCTAGTATCCATTATGTTCTGAGATCGATGTTGCTATGACTTTGCTATGCTTAATGCTTGTCACTAGGGCCCGAGCGCCATCATTTCAGATCTGAACCGTTTATGTTTTCACCATTATATCTATGTTCTTGGTCTGATCTTGCTAGTCATACGCACCTATTACGTGTTATGATCCGTAAACCCCAAGGTGACAACAATTGGGATACTTTCCGACGATGACCGTAGTTTGAGGTGTTGATGTACTCACCATGTGTTAATGCTTTGTTCCGGTTCTCTATTAAAAGGAGGCCTTAATATCCCTTAGTTTCCTTGTGGACCCCGATGCCACGGGAGGGTAGGACAAAAGATGCCATGCAAGTTCTTTTCCATAAGCATGTATGACTATTTACATAATACATGCCTACATTATATTTATGAACTGGAGCTAGTTTTGTATCTCCCTAGGTTATGACTGTTATATGATGAATATCATCCAACGAATCCACCGATCCAATGCCTATGAGTGTTTCACATATTGTTCTTGTTAAGTTACTATTGCTATTGCTACTGTTACATCTTCTACAAAATTGTTACTGGTGTTACCATTACCGCTGCTATTGTTACTACTACTATCAAACTATCATACTACTGTGCTATGGATCACTTTGCTGTAGATATTAAATCTCCATGTGTGGTTGAATTGACAACTCAACTGCTAATAATTGCAAATATTCTTTGTCTCCCCTTGTGTCAAATCTATAAATTTGGGTTGAATACTCTACCCTTGAAAATTTTTGTGATCCCCTATACTTGTCGGTTATCACTTGTTCTCCCAAAATTTGAACGAACTACAAAACACCCTCTCCTCGGTGGAATTCGCCAAAGCAAATAAATGGGACACGCGAAATTACCGACCTTTCTAGGACCCGCATCAATTGGCCTGTTGTATATAGAGGGTAGGTTTGTAACTTCATCAAGCACGCCCTCTCCTCGACCAAAATGACAGGTGCCGAATAATTCATTAACTATGGACGGCAAAACACCCTCTCCTCGATAGAAATGGCAGGCGCCGAATAATTCATAAACCATGGGCGGCAAAACACCCTCTCCTCGGCCAAAATCGCTCGCGCCCCCTATTTCAAAGCATGCCCTCCTCCCCCAAAATCGCTGGCACCGACTATTTGGGAGAAGCAAAGTTACCCTACTATCCCCCACCCTCGAGACACAGACCCAAGCCCACAAGCCAAAAGGCAGGGGTAGAATTGTAACTTCCCCCACATTTCAGACAAAAATGCGTCTGTAAGACATGGTTCCCCCTCCCAATTCCCCATTCATACACCGTGGGCGCCAAATCACCTTCTCCCCAGCCATGAAACCTCAGCCCCTCCTCCATGGCGCCCCCACCGCACCAAATTCACCATCGCCCTCCTCCCCAATGTAGGAGTCATTGTCTGTTTTTCATCATGCATTTGCCGTGTGCCTCTTACTCCGTGCAGCCGGAGTTGCCTCGACGATGGCCGCGTGAACCATACCGGAGCCGATTCACCTGCGTCGTTGTGCACGACACCGGAGCGGATCCAACTTTGGACGCATCCAGGGCCCCAACGCTGCTCCCCCGTAGCCGTTGACCGCCACTACAATCTGCTTTCCCACTGCTGGGAGCCACCACAACCGCACAAGCCTCACCGCCTCGGCAGCTGGAGCTTCCTACTTCACTGGGCCGCATGATAGGTCATACACTCATCTTAAATCACTTTATTTAGGTGTCAGTTGCCTGAATTTTTATTCCGTTCAGTCAATTCCCAATGGACGGAAATAGCACCCCTGAAGGCGGCGGAGCTCCTAGGCTGCCGGTTAGCTGGGGCAGCAGTGCTTCAGTGTCTATCGTAGGGGTGCGGGGGCGCAGGTTCGCCGATGAAGCAACGCTTAGGTGCCTATCCTAGTGTTGTGTGGAGTGAAGGTACTGCTACCGCCGGATCTAGATGATGTGAGTCTTTGAGGTTTGGCCAGGAATGGCATAACCATGACAATGCAGTGGAGTGGGGTGGGGTTGTGGTCGGAGCTGTTACGGCCAGGGATGGCGGAGGAAGGCTGCTTTGCCGGTGGTCGCCGGTTGCTTGTGGAAGATCCTGAATAGTGTCAATCGGGAGGCACAAGATGGACATCCTGCCATCCGGCGTGGACCAGGCAGTACCAAAAAAAGCGCGTGACCCCAATTTAGTATTCAGACAACTGACGTGTGACCAGCCTCGTACCTTAGTGTTGATCTCTTAGGGTATTTCTTCATATCAGAGAAATGTGTCGTTCTTAACATTGTGTGTTTTCTGCATGTTCAGCCACAACGTCTTCCTTATCACTACAGCTGCTCCAACAAGGAAAGCATACACCAGAAGGGACCTTAGTCCCCACTCAAGAGTTTCCTGCTTCGATGTGCCTGCCCAACATGGATAGCCACAACAACTGCAGTGCCATTGACAAGTCAACCGATGATGCTCACTCCTATGGATGGCGGCCAGATAGGTTGTACCCTCATCTTACTTGTGTGCAACATTTTATGGCTTCTTTATTCATCTTAGCATGAATAATAGATTATCACATGTCATTGTACATTCATGTTGATCTCTTAAGAGTCTTACTTTAGATAAAAGACTTGTTCAGGAGTTAACGTTGTTCCATAGTTACCATCCATCAGCCAATGATATCCCACAGGCTGGTAATTATACCACTTCTAGTACTACCTATGTTTTTGTTCTTTAATACTTTTGTGTGCCATCTAGTTAATCTCGAGTACAAACAATACATATTCTGTAGCTTTCATCTGTGTTCTCTCTTTAGTTTATGAGACCCGATGCTGCTAGTTAAGTCAAGTCCTACTATATAAGTCGTCGCCTACAGGCACTCATTACATAGTCTCACTAATAGTTGTCTTCCATGCATGTCAGATATAATTGCACACACTGATATTGAATATCAGAACAAATCCACAAGAACCTCGCGGAGCAATGTAACAACCAACAAACTTGACGTCAATAATATCCAATATGATGGAACAGTTAAATGCAGTTCTTCAAAAGAGTTGCAGAAAGATGATGAATCATATTCATCCCACAAGGTCCGTCTCTAACTTGGCATGTGATCTCGGTACATCATGCATATAATGTCCTGGAGTGCATCTACTTTGTTGCAATGTGATGCGGATTGAACTACGTTGGTATTTCCCCAAAGAGGAAGGGATGATGTAGCACAACTACGGTAGGTATTTCCCTCACTAATGAGAACAAGGTTGTTGAACCAGTAGGAGAACCATGTAAACAACTTCTGCACACAAAGAACAAATACTTGCAACCCGACGTAAGAGAGGGGTTGTCAATCCCTCACGGGTAAAAAGATAGGTAAAATTGTAGTAGATTGGATAAATGGATCTCGCGGGAACGCAAGATAAAATAAATAAATAAAAATTGCAGCGAGGTATTTTTGGGTTTTTGAATTAATAGATCTGAAAATAAAAGCAAATAAAAATAGATCGCGAAAGCAAATATAATAAAGAAGATACCTGAAGGGCGTAGGTTTCACTAGTGGCTTCTCTCGAGAAAAAATAGCAACGGTGGGTAAACAAATTACTGTTGGGAAATTGATAGAACAAATAATCATGACGATATCCAGACAATGATCATTATATAGGCATCACGTCCAAGATTAGTAGACCGACTCCTGCCCGCATCTACTACTATTACTCCACACATCGACCGCTATCCAGCATGCATCTAGTGTATTAAGTTCATGGAGAAACGGAATAATGCAATAAGAACGATGGCATGATGTAGACAAGATCTATTTATGTACAAATAGACCCCATCTTGTTATCCTTAATAGCAACGATAAATATGTGTCGGTTCCCCTTATGTCACTGGGATCAAGCACCGTAAGATCGAACCCATCACAAAGCACCTCTTCCCATTGCAAGATAAATAGATCAAGTTGGCCGAACAAAACCCAAATATCGGAGAAGAAATACGAGGCTATAAGTAATCATGCATATAAGATATCTAAATACTCAAATAACTTTCATGGATAAAAACATAGATCTGATCATAAACTCAAAGTTCATCGGGTCCCAACAAACACACCGCAAAAAGAGTTACATCAAATAGATCTCCAAGAGACCATTGTATTGAGAATCAAGAGAGAGAGAGAGAGGAAGCCAGCTAGCTACTAACTACGGACCCTAAGGTCTACAAAAGACTACTCACGCAACATTAGAGAGGCACCAATGAGGATGATGAACCCCTCCGTGTTGGTGTCTTGATTGTATCTGGTGTTTCCGGAACTTGTGGCGGCTAGAATTGATTTTCGTCAACTCCCCTAGGGTTTATGGAATATTGGGGTATTTATAGAGCAAACAGGCGGTGCGGGAGGCCACCGAGGTGGGCACAGCCCACATGGGCACGCCTGGGGGCCCAGGCGTGCTCTGGCAGGTTGTGCCCCCCCTCGGGGAACCCCCCAGGTGCTTCTCTGGCCCACTGGGTGTCTTATGGTCCATAAAAATCCACAAAAAGTTTCGCTGCATTTGGACTCCGTTTGATATTGATTTTCTGCGATGTAAGAAAACAAGCAAAAAATAGCAGCTGGCACTGGGCATTATCTCAATAGGTTAGTACCAAAAATGATATAAAATGATTGTAAAACATCCAAGAATGATAATATAATAGCATGAAACAATCAAAAATTATAGATACTTGGAGACGTATCAGCATCCTCAAGCTAATTAAAACACAAAAAACACAATCATAACTGTTAAAAGTGAAAATTGTTTTTCTGGGTGCAAAAGTTTCTGTTTTTCAGCAAGATCAAATCAAGTATCACCCAATAAGATCCTAAAGGTTTACTTGGCACAAACACTAATTAAAACACAAAAAACACAATCATAACAGTAGCATAATTGTGCAAACACTCAAGAACAGAAAGAAAAAGACAAAAATAAATTTTATTCATTGGCTTGCCTCCCAACAAGTTTTATCGATTTACGCCCCTAGCTAGGCATAATGCAAAGGATCTAAGTGTTGCCATCTTTGTTTCTAGATCCATATGATGCCCTCAAGATTGATTCATATGGTGGCTTAATTCTAGTTCTAGGGAAGTGTTCCATACCCTTCCTTAGCGTAAATTGAAATTTAATATTGCCTTCTTTCATATCAATCATGGCACCAATAATACGTAAAAATGGTCTACCAAGAATAATTGGACAAGACAGATTGCAATCAATATCAAGAACAATAAAATCTATGGGCACATAATTCCTATTTGCAAGAATAAGAACATCATTAATTCTTCCCATAGGATTTTTAATAGTAGAATCCGCCAAGTGCAAATTTAGAGAACACTCTTCAATATCGGTAACACCAAGCACATTACATAAAGATTTAAGAATTGTAGAAACACTAGCACCCAAGTCACATAAAGCAAAACACTCATAATTTTTAATCTTGACTTTGATAGTAGGTTCCCATTCATCATGCAATTTTCTACGAATTGAAATCTCTAATTCCAAATTTTCTTCCAAAGCTATCATCATAGCATCAAGAATATGTTCAGTAAAAGCTTTATTTGGTTCATAAGTATGGGGTGAATTTATCATGGATTGCAATAAGGAAATACAATCAATCAAAGGGCAGCTATCATAATTAAAGTCTTTGTAATCCAAAAGAGTGGACACATCACTAGTTAAAGTTTTGACCTCTTCAAACCCACTTTTATCAATTTTCTCAACAAGATTTTCACCCTCCGAATTATCGGGACACCTTCTAGCTAAAATTGAATCTTCTTCGGTGCCTTTATTATCAATGTTAATTTTACTAAAAAACAATCAATAGAGGAAACACCAATCATTTTAAGATCTTCATCATATTTATGAAAGCAATCACTAGAAAACGCTTTTTCTAAAAATTCTCTTCTAGCTCTAAGCATAGTGGTTCTTTTATTACTTTCATCCATAGAAACATATAAAGCTTTAATTGATTCCTCAACCTTAGGCACAAAAAATTTCATCTTGAGATTTTCTACATCACGACAAATTCTATCAATACTTCTAGACATATCATCAATCTTATTCGGCTTTTCTTCTATTGTAGCATTGAAAACTTTTTGAGTATTGATAAATTCTTTAATATTATTCTCAAGATCAGAGGTGTTCCTATTATTATTATAAGAAGGATTACCATAAGAATTACCATAATTATTAGAGGAATTATTAGGAAAAGGCCTAGGATTAAAATTACCTCTATAAGCATTGTTATTGAAATTGTTTCGAGAGATGAAATTCACATCTATGGCATCACTATTTTGCTCAATCAAATTAGATAAAGGAACACAATTAAAATAAATAGGAGGACTTTTATTAGCAAACAATTTCATACGAGCATCAACTTTTCCACTCAAAGAAAAAATTTCTTCAACCGAATTAACTTTTTTTACTAGTAGGAGCTCTTTCGGTATGCCATTGTGAATAATTTGCCATAATATTATCAAGAAATTTGGTGGCTTCACCAAAAGTAATTTCCACAAAAGTACCACCCGCGGAGGAATCCAAAAGATTACGAGAAACAAAATTCAACACCGCATAAAAAATTGTATGATCATCCAAAGATTTAACCCATGAGTTGGGCAATTCCTAGGCATCGGTTTCATCAGAAGAGAAGAGAGTGAGTAGTGATCTAGGTCTTTAGCTTAGTGGTCGTGTCCTACAGTCAGCGTGTGCTCTGATACCATCTCTGTAGCGACCAGACCTCAAACAGTCTGATCTCTGTGCTCCGGTGTCATCCCTGGATCAGTAATGCTGACACCACATAGTACTCGAAGGATTTATAGCAGAGTAGCAATCACACACTTATTACATCGAGTGTCTCAAAAGAGAACTTATTACAATAAATATGGCTTAAGGCCATCTAATAATGATAACAGCGGAAGGCTTGGAAGATAAGTGAGTCCATCAACTCCAACGGCATCACTGGGTATAGAACCACGACCTAAAACTCCTCAATCGTCGTCTGAAAAGTCTGCAACATTAACGTTGCAGCCTGAAAACGGGTCAGCACGTGGAATATGCTGGCAAGAAAACACATAGAGAATAATGGAATGCAACAGCTATACTATATGCATATTTGGCTGGTGGAAAGCTCTATGGTTACAGTTTTTGCGTAAAGCCAATTTTTCCCTACTTCAAAGGAATAAATTAATTACTATCATGGTGGTTGTTAAACATTGAGAATGGTTGACAGCATTCTCAATCCCAATTAAGTAACATCATTAAAACCCAACAAAATTAATTTAGAGTAACATGTTGAGATTCACATGATAATCCAGGTACTAGATACTCAAGATGTCCATAACCGGGGACACGGCTAACCATGATTAGTTTGTTACACTCTGCAGAGGTTTGCGCACTTTTCCCCACAAGACTCAATCGCCTCCGTTGGATTTCTCGCACTGCATGGTGTTTGAGAAACGGATGACCGAGACATAGTCTTTCAGAAGCGCTAGCACCTTACGATCGGGTAGACCGTACCACCTACATCCCCTACATCTGCTAGTCTACCACTGTAAGAGTTCGCACAACTTAGTAAACTATGCCAGAGCCCATAATGGCTTGTGGCTGCACACGGAAGTTTCTAGTATGAATAATCTCATGATCCCTTTGAGCCTGGGTGGCGGTCCAAAAGAAAAACAGGCAAGTCCTGGTATCCCCAGGTGCCTCCATCCACCCAGATGTGTGTTTAGGTTGCCACCTTAGATAAACCATTAATTAACAATCTCACATCTGTCATGGATATCACTCACCCAATCCACGTCTACTAGCATAGCATGGCATAATAAGCAAACGTAGAAGTAACTCCCAAAGGTTTGATAATAAACAGGTAATAGGTACTACCTCATCTACTTCCCATCCCGCAATTTAATTAGATCCTAATCATGCAATGTGTGAGGATTGATCTAATGCAATAAAACTGGGTTGTAGAAAAAGTATGATCAAAGTGTTACTTGCCTTGCTGATGATCCGCGAAACCTAGAGATTCGAAGTAACATGCGGCGCACTCTGGGTATTCTATCGCAGACAAACAACAAGCATACAATAAGTACTCATCTAATGCACACGTACAACTCAAATAGAAGATCTAACCAGAAAGTTCAACTTAAGAACCCTGGTTTGCAAAAAGAATCAAATCGAACGAAGCAAAAGAAATCAAACGGTGAAAGAAAATAACTTCGTTCTAGTAATCTGGATCTAGGGCAAATTTTACAGTAGCAAAAACATGTTTAAGTTGATTATTCGGAAAGAGGGTTTCGAGACGAAACTCCAGGCGCTTGAATCGCCTGATTCCGATAAACGAGCGAAAAGTTATACTAAAACGAAAATCGGATCAAAAATCGCGATCAGAAAATAACCGCGGAAAAATCCGATGAAAAAGAAAAACAACGAACAAAAAAAAAATATTAACGGCACGGAAAACGAGGCGGCAGCGAACCTCGGGCGGCACGCAACTCCGGCGGCGGCGGCGGCGGCTGGGGCTGGGTTAGGGCGGCGATGGTGGGCTGGCTCGGCTCGGGCCTCGGGCGCGCCTTATAAAGGCCCCGGCCAGGCAGAGTCCTGGCTGAGTACGGCCCAAAGTCGGTTCCGCGTTTTTTTTAAATAATTCCGCTCGGAAGAAAGATAAAAAGAAATACTAAACGGACTCCAAAAATCATGAAATAAATTTTCCCGGGTTTCTAAAATCAAGCCCGATAAAGTGAACATTTATCTGGGCCCAAACTACAACTTTGAAAAACACCCATTTTTCCTAAATTCAAATAAAATACCGAAAAACTCCGAAATAAAACTTATTTGATTCTTTTATTAAATCCTCAATATTTCTATATTTTGGGGAAATCATTTTATTCCCTCTCTCATATTTTTGTACTAGAAATAATTGATGATAAAATAAATAAAATCAAATGATCCTGTTTACATAATTTGAGAAAACTCAAATATGTAAATAACGAAATCCCCAACTCTCTCGGTGGGTCCTTGAGTTGCTTAGGATTTTCTAGGATCAAAACCAAAAGCAAAATAAAATATGATATGCATGATGATCTAGTGTATAACATTCCAAATTTAAAATTTGGGATGTTACAGAAATAATTTTTGCACGCGGTAAATATTTAGTAATAAAATCATCTTTGCACTTATCCCAAGAATCGATACTATTGCGAGGCAAAGAAGAAAACCAATTTTGCACGATCTCGCAAAGAAAACGGAAATAATTTCAACTTCACAACATCATTGTCCACATCTTTTTTCATTTGCATATCGCATAATTCCACGAATGTGTTAAGATGGGGTGCGGCATCCTCATTAGGAGTACCGGAAAATTGATTTTTCATAACAAGATTCAGCAAAGCGGTATTAATATCACAAGACTCCGCACTAGTGGCAGGAGGAGCGATCAGAATGCTAATAAAATCATTGTTGTTGGTATTGCAGAAATCACACAACTTGGTGTTCTCTTGAGTCATTGTGACTACGCAACAAGATTGCACTCAAAAGCAGATCTGACGAGAAAACGGCGAACGAAAAAAAGGGCGAATAAAACGGCAAATTTTTGTGAAGTGAGGGAGAGGAAAACGAGAGGCAAATGGCAAATAATGTAAATTGCAAGGAGATGAGATTTGTGATTAGGAACCTGGTAGATGTTGATGATGTCTCCCCAGCAACGGTGCCAAAAATTCCTTTTGATGCGGCTTGAACTATGTCGGTATTTCTCCAAAGAGGAAGGGATGATGCAGCACAGCTACGGTAGGTATTTCCCTCACTGAAGAGACCATGGTTATCGAACCAGTAGGATAACTATGCAACACCACATAAACAACTCCTGCACACAAAGAACAAATACTTGCAACCCGACGTAAGAGAGGGGTTGTCAATCCCTCACGGGTAAAAAGATAGTTAAAATTGTACTAGATTGGATAAATGGATCTCGCGGGAAAGCGAGATAAAAAATAAAAAAATTGCAGCAAGGTATTTTTGGATTAATAGATCTGAAAGCAAATAAAAATAGATTGTGAAAGCAAATATAATAAAGAAGAGACTCGGGGCCGTAGGTTTCACTAGTGTCTTCTCTCGAGAAAAAATAGCAACAGTGGGTAAACAAATTACTATTGAGAAATTGATAGAACTTCAAATAAACATGACGATATCCAGGCAATGATCATTATATAGGCATCACGTCCAAGATTAGTAGACCGACTCCTGCCTGCATCTACTACTAATACTCCACACATCGACCGCTATCCAGCATGCATCTAGTGTATTAAGTTCATGGAGAAACGGAGTAATACAATAAGAACGATGACATGATGTAGAAAAGATCTATTTATTAGAAATAGACCCCATCTTGTTATCCTTAATAGCAACGATGCATTCGTGTCGGTTCCCTTTATGTCACTGGGATCAAGCACCGTAAGATCGAACCCATCACAAAGCACCACTTCCCATTACAAAATAAGTAGATCAAGTTGGCCAAACAAAACCCAAATATCAGAGAAGAAATACGAGGCTATAAGTAATCATGCATATAAGAGATCAAAAGACTCAAATAACTTTCATGGATAAAAACATAGATCTGATCATAAACTCAAAGTTCATCGGATCCCAACAAACACACCGCAAAAAGAGTTACATCAAATAGATCTCCAAGAGACCATTGTATTGAGAATCAAGAGAGAGAGAGAGAGAGAGAGGAAGCCATCTAGCTACTAACTACGGACCCGAAGGTCTACAAAAGACTACTCACGCATCATCGGAGAGACACCAATGAGGATGATGAACCCCTCTGTGATGGTGTCTAGATTGGATCTGGTGTTTCTGTAACTTGCGACGGCTGGAATTGCTTTTTGTCGACTCCCCTAAGGTTCTGGAATATTGGGGTATTTATAGAGAAAAGAGGCGGTGCCGGAGGCCACCGAGGTGGGCACAACTCACCTGGGCACGCCTGGGGGTCCAGGCGTGCCCTGGTGGATTGTGCCCCCATCGGGGAACCCCCCCCCCCCCCGGTGCATCTCCGGCCCATTGGGTGTCTTCTTGTCCATAAAAATACATAAAAAGTTTCGCTGCATTTGGACTCAGTTTGATATTGGTTTTCCGCGATGTAAAAAAAGCAAAAAAATAGCAACTGGCACTGGGCCCTATGTCAATAGGTTAGTACCAAAAGATGATATAAAATTATTATAAAATGATTGTAAAACATCCAAGAATGATAATATAACGGTATTGAAGAATCAAAAATTATAGATACGTTGGAGACGTATCACAATACCATGTGCTTGGCCTGCTGATCCTACATGTAAATATGTCATGTCTCCCTATTTTCCAGTACCTATTCCATTCATGATAGTCCCTCCTTTCCCTTATACAAGGTGACAAACTCAAATTACAGGCACCATGGTAAAATTTAATTACTACTTTGCAAGTCAACTTTTCTTTCTGGTAACCGGTACCATTAATATGTCTGCATGCATGCAAGGAAGGAAGTAGCACAGTGTCATTATGACTCCATGCATGCAAGTATTAAACAAGTTGGTAGTACGAGGAAATATCATTAATTTTTTCCCCGATTACTGTTAGTGGCCTTGTCCAGATGCAAAATTTATTTTTCATAATGGCCTTGTATAAGAGAATGGAGGAAGTAACATATTTTCAAATTCAAGTATTGTCATTCTACTCTATCGCAATGACATCTGCTTAGTTTGGACATCATGCTTCTGAATATTTCATGCATTGTTATTCATCGGTATGTACTCCATCCGTCTACCATACCATGTGTTTTTACATTGAAGTGTTGTTCTACTGGTGTGTTGCAATGCCATCTTAGTTTACCCATCATACACGCATATGTTGCCTTTCTGTTTTTCTATACCAATTCCAGCAATCATACAGTTTTACATTCAACTAGTGTTTCTTTTACTGTGTTGTCTTGTCATATCCCTAGCTCTACATCATACTCCCTCCGTCTGGATTACATGTTGCGAAAATGGATAAAAATGATGTATCTAGAACTAAAATACGCATAGACACATCCATTTATTTCTGGATGGAGGGAATACATGTCAATATGTCATGCTTTTCTATTATTCAGTACCTATTACATCTCTCTGTCGTAGCATGCTTTGTAATTGAAGTACCATTCTTCTATATAAGGCATGCAAGAGGAAGGCGGCTATGTTAGAATATCAAGGGCTACAAACAAGGTCTCTGCAAAAGATCCAAACGCCAGGAGATAGTAAACCAACTCCAGTGTTTATAGATACTGCTCCAACACAGAGAAACTCAACTCCTCGAGATAATAACCAGATTCTAGTGGCCAAAGTCAAGCAAAAATATGTCAACTCCTTGTTAAGAAGCGTGTGCGTATCCTCGCATCATGAAATTTTATTGCATTCAGATCATATTTTCTACATGTTTCTTACGCATATCTCTTTTAGAAAATAAGCTTAAAGGATATAAGACTTTCTAAACTGGGATCGTGTTCGAGGGAAATATCTTGCGGGAATTCTATGTGCTCCAATGCTGATGTAAATATATGTTGTATATCACTATATTTTTACATCAGCGTGTATTTCGTTAATCGGCGTGAATCCAACCTTCTGTATTCCACACCAATTATCCGATCTAAATTTATTTGTAGCAAAATGTATAAATAAAGGCGATAATAGATTTTTGTAAGAAAAACTGACTGGTAGTTTTACATACTGAGTTGCATGATTGTACTATCTCATATCTTTCACATTACTAAATTGAAGTGATGTGGTCTGGTTGCCCAATCATTCATTGTGTCAATGTTGCTTTCCTTACCTTACCTGGCTGATGATAGCAGTGACATATTGTGTTAATTTGATGTAGGCTGTTGTGGTCTGGTTGCACAAACATTCATTGTGTCAATATTGCTTTCCTGTTATCTGATCTGGCCAATGATAGCAATGCTACTGTGTTAATTTGGTGCAGGCTGCTCAAGATAGGAAGACAAATTCTGAAGACAGCAAGGCAACCCCATTGTTTCTCTCCAATAAATCTAGGCCAAGTAATATGGCAATAACTCTTGATTAATTCGTTCGGTTCCCCTCCTAATTTATGTTATGATGCAGTGGTCGAGACACTCTCCACTATCAATTATACAAACCTGCCAAAATCGTCATCTGAATTTGTTCACTTTCCTCTGTCTCGAATCTAAAAAAATTGTATGTTTGTGAACCAATTACTGGCTGAAGCAATGATGAAAACCCCGGCCCAAGTAGCTTCATGGGTAACCCGGTCCTAGGCCCCCCGGCCCTGTCGTGTTGTGCCTTTGACCGTCGAATCTGATCCGCATGTAATTCCCCCCCCCCCACTATGCCGAGTATCCTACATTGGCATTAAATGCCAGGTCGGTGAAGAGGTTCTTTGCCTGTGGGGAGGGTCACCTGCCCACGAGACACGTGTGCTAAGGGTCGACGCTCGGGGCTCCGAGCACCAGCTTTGTGACGTCATAGCTGACGTTTTGGCGCCTTTCGATTAAATTGTCTATGGCTTTTGACGTGGTGGCGAATTGTATACCAAAGATTTGTGCTTGTGGCCTGTATTTTACTGGTCAGGCGGTAGATAATATGTTCCTTCTTCTTTTGCGCGACCAACATCCCTAGGTTTTTTATGGGACCCGTGTTCCTTCATGCTCGGGGGCATACCGGTCTTGGTTATTCCGACACCCAACTTCCTAAATGCATCTCCAACTCCATCATGAAGTTTTATGGTGTGATTGCACGAGTAAAGATGGTGTGTCTACTAGGCTCGCAAACAATTGGTCTTCATTCTTGTTGCTCTATATGCTGATCAATTCATTGATTCACTCAATGTTGCCACTTGATAATCATCACATTGTATAGCTCGGACGCGTTGTCGTGTTGTATCATAGGACGGAGGGCATGCCATTTACGTCATACGTTGTTGGATGAAACTCAAGAGGTATAGTGCGTGGGACGACATATGCGGATTCTAAGTCGAGTATTATTAAATTTGGAATCGATGAATTTGAAAGACTTGTAGAATATCCGGTTATCTCGGATGTACTAATATTTACATTTGAACTATTGTCATACTAAGGATATTTGCATGTTCTTTATGAAATGAATTGTGCTATTTTTTCTATAATTATTTTGGGTATTTCAGACTTAAGATGAAAAACATGGACGGACGTTTAGAAAATATAAGGTTGGACGGCCGGCTCCCGTATACGTGTCCTGTCCATGTATCAGTTCAGACCAATTTCAGTAATAAATAGTGTGTCTGTTTTTGGATCGGCTGTATTTTTTGCAGCGAATGGAATGAAATTGGTAGCTGTGGCAAAGCATCATACACGACGCTGCCGCTGTCATAGGCCCACCAAATCAATTTGAATCCGGTCCGGGTCCGCATCAATGGCAGCGGCGAAGCGAAACAAAACGGAGCGCAGCAATTTCCCTGGGCCGCGCTCGCTCGCCGCACAGGAGGACAGCCAAAGCTCTCGCCCTCCTCCGCCGTGTCCACGTAACACCCACGGCCGGATCGGCGCGTCGACGCCGCGGCAGAAAGCAACCGGCGGGCAGCCCGACGCCACGGGACGGCCGGACCACCGCGCGCGCGCGGGGATCGCCAAGATTAGCAGCCTGTGGACCTGCGATGCTTAGGAGTAACCACTTATCACGCCCCCAGATAAGGCATCTGCCGCCTTAATAATTCCTCGCCCGTCCGTCCGGAACTAAAAATCGTGCGCGCGGTTTCCAGAAACGCGCACCCGGCCCAGCGGCGGCGTCAGCCGGTGGTGCGACGTCGTAAGTGGCGAGACATGCCGCGCATGCACGCGCCCATGCCCGCAGGCCCAAACACGTGGTTCCGGCCGCGAGCCCACCTGGCGGTCGTAGCTTAAGAAAGCAAAGGCTTATCCTCCCGCCCGATCGCTAGCTAGCTTGTTTATAGCCGTGACATGGGGCCGTTTCCACGGGCGGATGGGACAAAGCTGCTGGCATGGCTTAAACGGGGAATTAAGTCGGCCGGAATTGGAGACTAGCTAGCCGGCCGGTTAAGCGGCACGCCACGGCAAGAAACGGCAGCCCCCGGCTCAGGTCAACTCTCCGCCACCGCGTGAGCGAGATGATCGGTCGATCATCAGGGCCGTTGAATTTTTTTTTGAGACAATCATCAGGGCCGTTGATGTTGCGGCGAGGTGGGACTGAGAGTGAGTTACCGACCGGGCCGGGCCGGGGACCCGATGTGGTCGGTCATGCGTAGTAGGGAGGGGGTAGCCTATCTGCTGCCGTTCCCGACGCTTCTCCCTATCGATCGGACACCGCTGGACCGTCCAAGCGCTCGCTGTGGACTCCGGGTGGCCGGCCACATTGCTATCGAAATGGCAGTGGCCGGGGACGGGACGGGACGGGACGGGACGGAGCTCTACCACGTTTTATTCCTCCGTCATTTCGCCATGGACGGACAGCCGGCCCTACGCCCGTCCTGCTTCAGTACTTGGTGTGCATGGAGGCTTGGGAAGTGCGAGCTGGTTTATGGCTGCGTCCAAAACGTGAACCTGGAGCCGAGCGAGTGGTAGAAACGAACTGTATTATTACCACCCTCGACGTTTCCTTCGCTACACTACATGGTCGACGGACGGTAGAAACGCGACGCACAGTGTGCAGGAGGAGTGCAACAGTGAAGGTTTTGTACGCTTGCGAGCGGTGCAGGTGCTAGCACTTAATCAGGACCTGAAAATGACGGGTTGCGCACTTCGATGCTCTGGGGAAAGGCTAGCTTAGCTAGCCTTGCCTTGCTTGCATCACTCGACCCGGAAAACAGTTTTTGGTCGAGAAAATAAATTTGCTTGACGCTGCATGGCCTTTCATGGATTTCAATGCACCTCCTGGAACACGAGAAGCGGGATCCTGTGTTGACCATGTTCTTGCTAGACACGAGTAACAAAAGAAAAGAGATGCAAAGACCAGATGTCACGATCAAATATTCCGAGAGAACCCCAATTTAAAAGGCGTTGGAGCCAAACCGGGTGAAAAGGGCGGGGCGGAGAGGGACGGCCAGCAAAGACACGAGCACGAAGCAAAAGAACATACTACATCACGCCTCGGCCCGGGCACACACAGATAGAGAGAGAGGAGAGGGTGGAGGGTGGAGATCAGACAAGTGCGCGACTCGAGAGGGAGGGAGGCGGTGAACAGGAGAGAAAGCGAGTTCGCTACAGAGAGAGAAGCTAGGGAGGGAGGGAGAGGGTTACATCATCGCCTAGGCCGCTGCAGCAGCCTCCTCGGTGCAGCGGCGCGTCGTCAAAACTGGCAGCTAGCCAGATGGTGTCCACACTCTCTCCTGCGTCTCTTATCCCTTCATCCCAGTTTTAACCCTTGCTAAGCCCCTCTTAGCCCGGCCTCCCCTCGGCAACCCAGAGGCTTAGCCTGGCTAGGCACGGGCCGTCGGCGAGCATGGACTTCGACGACCACGACGACGGCGACGAGGAGATGCAGATGTCCATGCCCATGCCGGTGAGCTCCAGCTACGAGCCCCCGCCGCCGCTCTCCACGGGGTTTGGCGGCGCCGGGGTTGCGCCCAGCAAGCCTCCTGGTGGTGGTGGTGGTGGCGGTGGTGGCGAGCTTGGCGGCCGTGCCAAGGCCCCCGGCGGCGGTGCCAGGTACCGCGAGTGCCTCAAGAACCACGCGGTCGGCATCGGAGGGTACGCCGTCGACGGCTGCGGCGAGTTCATCGCCGCCGGCGAGGAGGGCAGCATCGACGCGCTCCGCTGCGCCGCGTGCAGCTGCCACCGCAACTTCCACCGGAGGGAGTCCGACTTCCCCGCGGGGGGCGAGGGCTCGCCCTTCTCTCCCACCGCAATGGTCCCCTACGGAGGCGTGCCGCCGCACCACCAGTTCTCGCCCTACTACCGCACCCCGGCGGGCTACCTGCACCACCACCAGCACCACATGGCCGCGGCCGCCGCTGCAGCCGCGGCGGGGCACCCGCGGCCGCTGGCGCTCCCGTCCACCTCCCACAGCGGGCGCGACGACGCCGACGAGCTGTCGGGCATGGCGGCGGGGCCCATGTCGGCGCTGGCCCCGCTGAGCAGCATGTCCCTGGGCGCGGGCCCGTCGGGGTACGGCTCCGGGTCCGGGTCCGGCAAGAAGCGGTTCCGCACCAAGTTCACCCAGGAGCAGAAGGACAAGATGCTGGCCTTCGCGGAGCGCGTGGGGTGGCGCATCCAGAAGCACGACGAGGCGGCCGTGCTGCAGTTCTGCGACGAGGTGGGCGTCAAGCGCCACGTCCTCAAGGTCTGGATGCACAACAACAAGCACACCCTCGGCAAGAAGCCGCCCAGCATTTGACGGACCCCGCTCCCGCTGGCCGGCCACCGTCCGCATGCAACCGCACGGCGCATCTGGCGTCCTGGGCCAGAGCCGATCGCCCCACCGTCACCGGCCGTGGCTAGCCTCCGATAGGTACCTGCATGTGCTTCTCTCGTTCATCTTAGCTAGCTACCGCATTCGCGCTTGACGACGTTCCCCTCCGCGGCTAGCGGTGCATGGCTAGCTTACATTAGGTTAATCTGTAGCGAGCGTTCCTTGGTTCTTGGCTGGATTAATTTAGGTGGTCCTCTATTTTCATTTCATTTCATTTCTATTTACTGTTGCTCATGTAACTCCTGGCTATGGCGCCACGGCCATTTGCTGATTTGGTTCTTGCTGGGGAATGTACTGCCTGATCGATCAGCTAGCTGGCGAGGAATTGTATCTGGGGATCGGGGCTGCCTGCATGGCCATGGATTCCGTGCGTGCTCCTGAGTAGGAGTATTTTTTTTTTCCTTTTCGTTCTTGTCGTCGCTAGCTGGAGCTGCGTGCGTCTGCGTTGGGACAATTTTACTCATGGGTCCAGGTTTGCTAGTCGCTACTACCACCTGCGTGCCATTGCCACACCTAAAGAAGATAGACAACTGTTGCATTCCGTTCTTTGCTTAGCCATTTTCCTCCCCGCCTCCTCACTCACTTCGGGCATTTGTTCGGGCACGGGGTAGCTTAATTTTGCACAGACCAATGCTTCCCATCCCCTCCATTGATCCAAGGAAAAAAAATGAGCGCCATGATCCATGCAGCAGGACTGTAGCAGCACGCTCCATGACGTGCTCCACTGCTCCTGGCCCGATTTTTCTGTCTCTCTCGCCATGAATCAATGCAACCGTTCGCTCGCGTCCTGCCCCCGCATTTAACTCCCTCGTCTCGCGAGCAATGTTAAGGTTCTTCTCCTCCTCCTCCTCCTCCTTGATCAGTTCTGCCCGCATTAAGGGCCTCTGGCCCTTTCTGCCGATTTACTCGCTTCTGCCCTGCGTGCCTTTCCGTTTTTACTCCCGCCATCCATCGATCGATCAGTCGCCTTTAATACCGGCGCAGGGGGCGCACGCGGCCGCTAGCGGCATTCATCACGGGTGGATGCGTACATGGACGGAGGGAGAGGGATGGACCGATCGGCGAGCTCCGGGACAAATTTATGGCGACGTACTTTGCCTTACGGTATGTGCATGTCAGCGCGTGTCGCTGTAGCACGGACGGAGCATATGCTGCGCTGAGCCTGAGCTGATCACGCCTCGCCGCCTGGCCGGGCTGCTGCATGCGCAAGGGGAGGGAGAGGTGCGCGCAGTGCTGGCAGCTTTGCCTAGCTGAACACTCCACCCGTGGAGTACTATAGTCGCGGGCCGGATCGATCGCCGTAGCTTTTCGGCCTGCGCTGCCGTGCCGATGCCAATGCCAACGCCGATGCCATGCATGCATGTGCTCGCCGTACGTCGCGCCGGAGATCGATGCAGTGGGAGCAGCAGAGAGAGGCCGCAGCGTTCGAAAATGCAGCAACCTTTGCCCCTCTCCTCGTAAATGTCATCGTGTGACCTGGCTTTGGCTTTTGGGAGGCAGCCATGGCGATCGTCGACGTCTTCCTGTGTGCTGCACTGGTGCAACGTGGGTGGCACACGACTCATCATGTATGTACTTATGGATCGGAGTCCAGCCGCGTACGTGGTCCCGATGGACTCTTCGGTGGCACGAGATAAAAACTTTCAATGGATTTTGGAGCGAGCGCTGTAGCAGCAGCAGGGAGGAGCTAGCTTTGCATTATGAAGCCATGCCATGCTTGCTGGCTGCACGCCCCGAAAGGCGACTGTGGCATATTTCTGTTTTGGGAGAGGTAGGATAGCCTCTTCTTGCTGCAGCCTGCTGCTCCTGTTTTTCTTTTTCTTTTTTTTTTCCTATCGGTGAATCATTGCATTTGCATGTGATGTATGCCAACGTACGAGTAGTATGTATATCCCACCCCTCCACAAAGAGAAAAACGTCTACTGGTATATTCAAGGTGATGCAAACTGTTCCGCTACTCCCAAACTAAGTACACTACCACTAATATCTTTGTAGTCGATCGGGCACGAGAAGCAGTCGTTAAGCCAACTAGCTAGTAATCCCTCTGTTAAGAGCGTTTAGATCATTACTCTACGGAGGGAGCAGCAACTCTACTTTCACCTGAACCTATGACTGGCAGGTTACAATATTAATTTTTACAACGGTGGCCGCAACAGCGGTAAAAGTTGACGCACTGATTAACCGAGCACGACCAGTAAACCTGCACGGTGTGAAGGTGACACTATGAACGATTGCAAATAGTTGCAAAGGACGGTAGGGAACAATTAATGCTGCTGTACTAAGGCTGTGTTTGTTTTATGCCTCCGTTGGTTGGGAGGAATCTTGTAGGAATTTCAAATGATAGGATTTTCATAGAAAAAATTCCTTTAGAGCCCTTTGGTTTGTAGGAATGAAATCCTATTCTTATAAAGGAATTCTTCCTATCCTTCATATTTCATAGGAAAATAAACATTAACCTAGTCTTAATAAAAAAATCATATGATGTGAATCAAAAGGCATCTTCTTTCCTATTCCTACTCATAGAATTTGAGATACATGTCACCTCATTTCCTATGACTATTCTATTCCAATGATTTTCCTACCCTATGAATCAAAGAAGGCCTTACTTGTGCTTTTGCACATTAACAAAAAGCCACAAAAACATCTAAATAGGGGCTTTTTCTTCGGATTTTGGCTTATGAATTAATATTGTTATACGATGGTATAAGCCAAAAGCCGAAGCAATAAAGCACCTAGGAGTCTTTTTGTCTTCTTTTTGTCAAAATGAAAAGGCTGCAAAAGCCTAAACAAATAGGGCCTAAGTTGTCCTCCTTCTTTTATCTCTGTTCTCCTCTTGTCTTCTACTCCCAAACTTCAAAAACATACTCCCTTTGTTTTTATTCTGTCCGTGTATTAGCTTTAGTCAGAGTCAAACTTTGTAAACTTTGACAAGATTTATAAACAAAAATAGTAAAATATACATTAAAAATTCAATATTATTAGATTTATTATTGAATGTACTTTCACGTCATATGGTAAATGTTTATATTTTTTTCTATGAACTTGATCAAATTTTATGAAGTTTGACTTCAGTCAAACCTAATATGCAGAGTAAATAAAAAATGAAGGGAGTATTATATTTTTTTTATGGAGGGAGTATTTTCTTACATTAGGTGTTGCACATGCACATAACATCAGGTGTTACACTTGCCTCTTGAGCGGCACGTCTACATTCGTATAGATAATAGACATAAAATTCAATTACTTGGAAGCTCTTTGTTGATGGCGTGTACTCTGCATCCTCGGCTTACAAGGCGCAATTTGAGGGTCTTACCATCTCGACCATGCTTACAACCGTTTGGAAGGGTTGCCCCCCCCCCCCCCACACGCCACGTCTCTCCCCCGGTCACCCCGGGGGGAAGGGTTCCCCCCCCCCCCCAAAGTGCAAGTTCTTCGCCTGGTTGGTCTTACAAAACAGGATTTGGACAGCCGATAGACTAAGCCGACGTGGATGGCCAAACTGCGGTCTTTGCCCTCTTTGCAAGCAAGCTCCTGAGTCCGTTGTGCACCTTCTCGCCCAATGCCGCTTCACGACCCGTATTTGGACCGAGATCGCCAACTGGCTTGGCCTCCTGAATTTCTCTACTTTGGCTTGGGCAAATGCCACCTCGTTGAGAGGTTGGTGGACTGATACAGTGAACAATACAAGACCGCACTAAAAGGCTCTCACTTCGTTGATGATGTTGGTATCTTGGGAGATTTGGAATGAAAGGCTCTCACTTCGTTGATGATGTTGGTATCTTGGGAGATTTGGAAGGAAAGGCTCTCACTTCGTTGATGATGTTGGTATCTTGAGAGATTTGGAAGGAAAGCAATACGAGAGTTTTTCGAAACACCGCCGCACCCACCATGTTAATTGTCGGGAGGATCAAGGAAGAGGCCCATCTTTGGGCTCTAGCGGGTACGAAATACTTGAGTAATGTAATGCCGCGAGAGTAGTTGTTTTCTTCCCTGCGTTACGGGCATAAGCGTAAACCTTCTTTCTTAATCAATGAAAATGGCAAATGTTTTGCCTTGTTTCAAAAAAAAAATAGACATAGACTAAAGCATTCTTTTTTTTAAACGGAGGCAAGAAAAATTGTCTCGTCGATCGGTCAAGCATGAGAGAATTATCTAATTAATTAACAAAAGCCGATATAAACATACCACATGTGGATTGCTTGAAAGCATGACGTCTCATGATCGCATGGTAGCGCACCTGATTTTATTTTTTTCTGCAGGCACACATCGCCTTTGCTGAACACTAAAATGGCCATTGCTAACAAGCAGCGGCAGCGTGTATAGGAGACTAGACACTGAAATCTATGAACATGAAATGTAAACTACTGCCTCGTTTCCGAACTATAACATGTTTTACTCCCTTCGTTCCTAAATATGTCTTTTTAGAGATTTCAACAAATGACTATATATATATAGCAAAATGAGTGAATCTTTATTTTAAAATATGTCTATATACATCCGTGTGTGGTAATCCATTTGAAATCTCTAAAAAGACAAATATTTAGGAACAGAGGGAGTACATATTTCAACATGCACTACATACGGACTGAAATGAATAAACAGAAACTAAAAAAGTTAGAACATCTTATAATTTGGAACGGATGCGGTAGCTAGCTTTGAAGAGACGAGTGTGGAAAATTCAAAGCGAAAAAGTTCATAATTTGGACGCACGTCCTCTGTAGAGGGCAATTTCAAACTTTCAGTAAAACCATTTTATGCCACGTCACATAAATGGCAAACGGCGAGGTGTTTGTAAAGCGCTTAACAGTGACCACCACTGTTGCGTCTTGTTGTACTTGCTGACACGAATAGACAGAATTAGAGATCCAGTCAAAGAGACTGTGCTCGCGGGCCCCCGAGCCTCCAGCAGCACGATCATAAGGTGTAATGGTCACTTAAGTACGACTTACTCCATGGCCACTGTGCGCCCGCGTGGTGGTCACACCGGGCTCAAGTATGTATACGGCACTGTGGCCTGATCTTGTCCGTTGTTACCGTGGCCCGCGTGCAGGGCCCCCGCCCTCTGTCAACGTTAGAAAAAAGGAGCTTAAAGTCAACCCAAGCCTTGCGCAGGCTATCTGATGGTGGTGGTGCGTTGGCGCAGTACTGTGCTGTCATGTAGCAGCAGCAGCAGCAGCAGCTAGGGCATGCTGCTATGTGAAACGACGCCTTTGAAACATCTAATCGTCGGCCCTACTAATCACTGCTTCAGTTCCAAGCGTGATATCATGTCACGAGAGCCATTTCCCAGGCAGATAGCGTCTGCATGCGTCGCTTGCTCTTGTCGAGCGCACGCACGCATGCATGCAGCTTGCTTGCTTATCACATAGGATCACACATTGTTTGGTGTTTGCCATGATATCGCTTGAGGCTGTCAATTATCTGTGCATTTTTGTTTCGAAAAAAATATAGATCTGTTATGAAAATTCATGGAAAGTATAAACACCCCAAACATAACAAAAATTACATCAAGATCCATAAACCATCGAACGACCACCACCGTCACCCGAACATTCTGCCGACGCACCGTTGTCGCCGCTCCTCTGCCGAAGCCGGCTTGTCTATGTCGATGACAAACGAAAAGTCTTCGTGCACACGTCCTTAAGGACCAGAGCTCTAGAGTCGCGGCCGTCGCCTTCACACGTGCCCCTAAGGACCAACTAATACCAACTATAGCCATCACGCACTCATGATAGAAACCCTAAGCTCTTCATCCCAAGGAGACGACAGGATCCTATGCTAGAGCTCCATCGGCTACGTCTACATGGACGAACTAGAGGAGGATCGGAGCCCGAAAGACAAACTCGAAGAAGCGCCGCCGTCCGTCTGAACACCGCACATGCGAACACTAAAATACCCTAAGATAAACTACTAGCCGGAGCGACGGCACCGGGATTCCCCTTCCCGTCAGAGCGGCAGGCAGAGGGAAGACGAATCTTTCGACTCGTCGATGAAGTCTGAAGGGAAGAGTTTGTCCTACCGGAGGCAAAGGAAATAAAACGACTGAAGAAGAGTTCAATCATGCCTAGAGAGTAGGACTTTCTTTTCTCAGGCTTAATGGACCTCTTGAACGCTCTTAAGTGGACTAGGCAAAGCTTTTGCCTCCGTTTAAAAAGAAGAATTATCTGTTTCATCTGTTCTGTATTTTTTTATTCTGAAAAAGAGATCGTTTTTAATTATAAAATTTGTTGCCATAACATTTTCAATCCCTGCTAATTTGTCTAGGAATCAATGATTATTAGTATTTCACTATGATTACTCAGCAAGTGACCGGCTACGGGGAATTGGAGGCTTCAAATGAATGCTGAAGAGGAGCTTTTGTCAGTGCAAACTAAAGACTGGCGCGGCACCCTTCCTTCCTTTTTGTGCCGACGGTCCGGGGGCGCAAAAGCGAGGGCAGAGGCGACACTGATACGGACATGGCAATGCATTCCGTGGTGCGTGCGCGGGCTTGGATAATAATGAGCGTCTTCCATTCTCCTCCCTGCAGATCGCATGCTGCACATTGATGCCTCGAGTGCATGCAGTGATGCAGGTGCAGCTATGAGCTAGGCTATCCTGCCTGCCTGCGTAAAGCGAGCCCCGGCCCGGAGGAAAGTTGGGGGGCACGGCACGGCATGGCACGTATAAAGAAGCGAACGGACTCGATCGTCCTGCCATGCATGCATGCATGCATGCGTGGATGTTTGCTTGCTTCCATCTGAGTTCTGAGGTTTTTGGTGCTTTGTCAGGCAGCTCTTCCGGGATTTCTGGCGAGGAAGGCAGCTTTAGCCTAGCAGCAGCAGTAGCACCTCTCTCTACGATGGAAAGATGGCGCGTGCTCGGTCGGTCGATCACGCTGCGCTGCTGTGGTATCATGGCCGGGTCTTGAGAAAAGCACCTGCAGATCTATCATGGGATCATCCGCCCGCGGAGGCGGAGCTCGGCTCGCTACATGAGATGCATGGCGTAAAGCGTGTTTGGAAAATTCTGAAAGCTGTTTGGACGACCGTCGGCAAGCAGCGAGCGAGAAGGTGGCCATCAATGTGGATCTATGGTGGTGGTAACTGGTACGTGCGCGCACCCGACCATGCACCCCGGCCGGCACGTCCCCGCGGGGCCGTCAACCGCGCGATCCAGCGGGCGTTTGACCGCCCCGGCGTCGGTAGGGATCTGTCGGTAGGCACGGAATCTCTCGTCTTTTTCCTCCCTGTTATTCCCGGTCGCGGGTCGCGGCCGGTCATGATTGTTATTCGCCGCGGTGGTAGCCGGAGAAGCGAAAAGCCCCCACCGGGCCGTGCAAAAGCGGGGGGCCGATTAGCCAACACGGGCGGGGCGAGCGAGCGCGCTTGCATCGGAGAAAGCGCGGGCGCGGCCGGGAGCGAGGGGGAGGGAGGAGCGCGGCCCCGCGGCGCCGGGGTCTCGCTGATTGGGACGTATCGGGCGCGGAAAGGCGCGCCTGATAGGGACAAAACGACGCGCTGCCTTCGCGCTCGCGGCCTGCTCCGCCTTTGGGCTTCAGGTTTTGCTTGCCGGTTGGCTGCCAGGTTGCTGTGATGTGCGATGTGTCCGCTCTGCCTGGCCTGGCTTGGCTTGTTGGCTCGCACGCATCTGGGCCGGCCGAGCTTTGTCCCGAGCCGGAGCCGTGACCGTGATTGACTGCTTGTGACGCAAAGGGTTTTTGTGGTCTGGCTCAGCTTGTGGTGGAACGGTGGCCGGCGCAACCGTGGGGGTGGAGTTGATTCGCTCTGGGCGTGCTTGGTTACATTACCGATTCAGCCTGGCCCGGTGAGTTTGGCTTTATTGAGCCGGTTTGAAGGGATGCAAGCTAAAAAACTCCAGATGCACATAGTTTAGTTGCCTGCATGCCTCTAGTTGCATGAGACAATCATTTTCGATCCGGTGTTTGGTTGCCCACATTGCATTAGGCGCACATATGACATGATGTTTGGTTGCAACCTGCATAAGGTGTTGTCACCACTTCTAACTAGTGGTGAGCTTACCACACAGAATCTGAACATGTAGCGTCATCTACTTAAACAAATGACAGTTCATCCTAACTACTATCAAATGACAGTTCAAATTATTAAGAGCCATTGGCTAAATAGGGGCTAGTTCATCGGTGCTACCAGGTCTTCCTCTTCCTCTCCTCTTCTTCTACTTCTGCTTCTGCTACTGCTGCTGCTACTGCTTCTTGTTCTTCTTCCATCTTCTTCAAATCCTGCACTGACCTCTGTTAAGCCACATCGCCTCTGTCCACTCCAACTTTTTGTTCTTCCAAGCGTCATTGTCAAATGCCTCCACACCATGGCCAGAGCTTACAACATCGTCAGGCTCGACATCTTCCTCCTCAAGCACGTGTTCATCAAAGCCCCACTGGAGGATCCAGTTATGCAGAATGCAACAAGTAAGAACTAGCTTAACCGGAGTGGGGTATGGGTGGAATGGCTTCTGATCCAGGATCTTAAACCTATTCTTCAGAGCTCCAAATGCCCTCTCAACAGTTACTCTAAGGCTAGAGTGTTTGAAATTAAACAGCTCATGTGCGGTCCTAGGATAGTTCCTACCAGAGAACTCATTGAGATGGTACCTTGTTTTCCTGAAGGGTGAAAGAATACCCGGTCGACATGCATAGCCAGCATCTCCAAGGTAGAACTTGTCGTCGGAGATGTTGATCCCATCAGGTCGACTCATGCTGTCAGTGAGAATGTTAACATCATGCGCTGACCCCTCCCAGCCAGCCAACACATATGTGAACTTCAGATCAAAGTCAACAGCAGCAAGCACATTCTGCCTTGTGTACTGCTTCCTCCCCCTGTATGCTGCAGACTGTGACCTAGAAACTCTGGCAGTGACATGAGTACCATCTATTACCCCAATGCAATCCTGAAAATGGCATCACAAGCCTGTGTTAGTGCTCAACTTGAACAATATAAGCATATCAAGCCATGAAAAGTGTATATTATCAATGCTCACCTTGAAGTATCGATACCATCTTGGGCTTCCACGAATCTTGGATGGTGTCTGGCCAGATGGTCTCCTGATCATCTCTCCTCTAAGCTCCCCAACAGCATAAAGCACCTGCTTGAAGTACCTAGAGATGGTCTCCATTGACCTCCTAAACGTGTTGTGAATGATCCTGAACCTCTGGTTATGGCCAACAACATGAAGGAACATCGCCACTTGCTCTTCTACACTGGTGTTGATACTATCTTGTAACAGCCCCCTGCTCCTGAAGGTCTCGACAAGCCTGGCAAATGGTGCTCTTTTCATTCTAAGAATCCACAGAGCCTCGACGTCATTGCAGTTGTAGATATAGTTCAGATTTTGGATCCTCTCCTATTCCCGGGGAAACAATGGACCATAGCGGAGCAAAGGTCTCCCAGCATGACGAACAGCTCTCTGGTGCATGAATATGACCCATGCCTGAATCACACTAATCAGTGTTGCTGCCTGAATTATCAGCCTCATCCGTGCGTCCATAACCTAATCGACATCGACGGTTCGTTCAGTGGGAAATCGATCCTACACCTAGCTTAACGGCCTAAACACTGAGCTAACAAAGGGGGGAGGGGGGCTGCTTACCGGCATCGGAGACGAGGACGGCGTAGGGGGGGCCATGGCACGGACGGTGGCCAACAGCAAGGGCAGCACCAGATCCGCCGCAAACGCCGCCGCCTCTTCCGCCGTCGCCGCCGCCTATAGTGCAGATCTGAAATCGCAGCCGCCGCCGGTGGTGAGGCAGTAGGGAAGAAAGGGGGCAGTGGCTATGGGCGAGCGAGTGAAAGGGGGTGAGGCTAATTTGGCGCCGGGACGGCGCGCCAAATTTCCATCTCCCGCCATCCCCCCTCGCCCTCGCCTCGCTCCCGCCCGTGTGACCTCGCGCCGCACTGAGCCTGGCTCGCGAGAAACTGCCGATTCGAGGGTTTCCAGCGAGCCAGGCTCTGGGCTGCTTTGAGGAGCGTTCGATGCAGGCCCAACAGGAAAACCAGGCAACCAAACAGGCCTCTCCCTTCCCGCGCGGGCCTGGTTGGGCTCGATGCGGGCAACCAAACACGCCATTGTTGAATCGGATCAAGTCTTGTATCACTCCTTGCTTTGTTAGAGCATCTCTAGCAGACCATGTATAATGCCAGACCCGCAAAATAACGGTCAAAATATGGGTCGGCGTCGACAATTCTGTTCGAGGAGACCCCGCAAAAGCATCCGCTCCGTAAAAGTTTTTGCGGGGGCGGCAAAAGTTCGCCCTCAATATTTAGATTCACGGGGTGAGAGGCCGACCCGAGCTCGCCCCCTATCCGCAACGAGATTTGGCGTGAGGGAAATTTCCGCGCGGCTGTTCCCGCTCCCCCCCTCCTCGGCCACCATTGCCCCGCTACCGCACGCTCTAGTCCATCTTCCCCGCCATTCTTCGCCGCCATGGAAGCCTCCCAGCAGTCCCCTGTCACCGTGAAGGTCGCGCACGCGCAATCCCCTCCAGTGGATATCATCGCCGGCCATGTCGCCCCCGTCGTCGCCCAAGGCACCAACGCGACTGCCCGCAAGGGGCAGGGCAACGTTGTCGTGCAGGGCGGTAATCCGGCTGGCCCCGCAGGAAAGGAACGCGCGCTGGGCTCCGCCACCGCTGCGCGATCTGCCCGGCCACCGGCGGAGAAGGTGACCAAGGTTTCGGGCGTGAATCGGAAGAAAGTTCCTGCAAAAAGGTCGGCGCCTTCGTCCACTCCCTCTGCCCCGGCAAGATGTCCCCTGGCGATGCCGTTCAACGACACTGCTTCCACCGCAGGCGAGGTGTTCGATGAAATGGCCAGAAGGTATGCATCATTCGATCCCTTGTTCTTGCTTCGCTTTTCGCCATTGTGGTAGCTCGTGACTTGATGTCACTCAATGTAGCGGTGGTTTGAACAATGTCACTGCCGAGTTCGTGAACTTGTTGGACACCAACGCCATCGACATCGATCAAGCCCCGTTCATTGATTTCGATTACAATAAAATGGAGGGTCGCGTGGATGATCACGATGGTGAAGATGAAGTGGGGGAGGTAGATGAGGGGGCGTATGAGCAAGCGCAAGCAAAAAAAGTGTGAGATCGAAGAACTACATGATCTTGGAAGATCAAATCTTGATCAAGGCTTGGAGTGCGGTGTCTCTTGACGCTTGCACAGATACATCTCAAACCTCCAAGAGATATTGTCAAAGAATCGAAGATCGATATTTCTGCATGATAGCCAAGCACCCCAATAGGACGTCACGGACCTTCGGTCACTCCAAGGTCGTGTTGGAAATATGCCCTAGAGGCAATAATAAATTGGTTATTATTATATTTCCTTGTCCATGATAATTGTTTAATATCCATGCTATAATTGTATTGATAGGAAACTCAGATACATGTGTGGATACATAGACAACAACATGTCCCTAGTAAGCCTCTAGTTGACTAGCTCGTTGATCAATAGATGGTTGCGGTTTCCTGACCATGGACATTGGATGTCGTTGATAACGGGATCACATCATTAGGAGAATGATGTGATGGACAAGACCCAATCCTAAGCCTAGCACAATGATCGTGTAGTTCGTATGCTAAAGCTTTTCTAATGTCAAGTATCATTTCCTTAGACCATGAGATTGTGCAACTCCCAAATACCGTAGGAGTGCTTTGGGTGTGCCAAACGTCACAACGTAACTGGGTGTCTATAAAGGTACACTACAGGTATCTCCGAAAGTGACTGTTGGGTTGGCACGAATCGAGACTGGGATTTGTCACTCCGTGTAAATGGAGAGGTATCTCTGGGCCCACTCGGTAGGACATCATCATAATGTGCACAATGTGATCAAGGAGTTGATCACGGTATGATGTGTTACGAAACGAGTAAAGAGACTTGCCGGTAACGAGATTGAACAAGGTATCGGGATACCGACGATCGAATCTCGGGCAAGTATCGTACTGCTAGACAAAGGGAATTGTATACGGGATTGATTGAATCCTTGACATCGTGGTTCATCCGATGAGATCATCGTGGAGCATGTGGGAGCCAACATGGGTATCCAGATCCTGCTGTTGGTTATTGACCGGAGAGTTGTCTCGACCATGTCTGCATGACTCCCGAGCCTGTAGGGTCTACACACTTAAGGTTCGATGACACTAGGGTTATAGGGAAAGTATGTACGCGGTTACCGAATGTTGTTCGGAGTCCCGGATGAGATCCCGGACATCACAAGGAGTTCCGGAATGGTCCGGAGGTAAAGATTGATATATAGGAAGTATGGTTTTGGCCACCGGAAGTGTTCCGGGCATCACCGGTAGTGTACCGGGACCACCGGAGGGGTCCGGGGGTCCAGCAGGTGGGGCCACCAGCCCCGGAGGCATACATGGTCCAATAGTGGGAAGGGACCGACCCCTAGGTGGGCTGGGGCGCCTCTCCACCAAGGCCCATGCGCCTGGAGAGAAGAGGGGGCAAACCCAAAGGGCAGATGGGCCCTAAGGCCCATGCCTGGTGCGCCTCCCTCCCCCCCAATTGGCCGCCACCCCAGATGGGGATCTAGGGCTGTCGCCACCCCTAGGGAGGAAACCCTAGGTGGGGGCGCAGCCCTCCCTCTCCCCCTATATATAGTGGAGGCAAAGGGGCAGCCCAACACATGAAGTTCCTCTCCTGTTGGCGCAGCCCTACCCCTCTCCCTCCTCGTCTCTCGTAGTGCTTGGCGAAGCCCTGCTGGAGTCCCGCGCTCCTCCACCACCACCACGCCGTCGTGCTGCTGCTGGATGGAGTCTTCCCCAACCTCTCCTTCTCCCCTTGCTGAATCAAGGCGTAGGAGACGTCACCGGGCTGTACGTGTGTTGAACGCGGAGGTGCCGTCCGTTCGGCACTAGGATCATCGGTGATTTGGATCACGACGAGTACGACTCCATCAACCCTGTTCACTTGAACGCTTCTGCTTAGCGATCTACAAGGGTATGTAGATGCTCTCTCCTTCCCCTCGTTGCTAGATTACTCCATAGATTGATCTTGGTGATGCGTGGAAAATTTTGAAATTCTGCTACGATCCCCAACAATGGCATCATGAGCTAGGTCTATGCGTAGTTTCTATGCACGAGTAGAACACAAGTTGTTGTGGGCGTCGATTTTTTCAATTTACTTGCCGTTACTAGTCTTATCTTGATTCGGCGGCATCGTGGGATGAAGCGGCCCGGACTGACCTTACACGTACTCTTACGTGAGACTGGTTCCACCGACTGACATGCACTAGTTGCATAAGGTGGCTAGCGGGTGTCTGTCTCTCCCACTTTAGTCGGATCGGATTCGATGAAAAGGGTCCTTATGAAGGGTAAATAGAAATTTGCATATCACGTTGTGGTTTTCGCGTAGGTAAGAAACGTTCTTGCTAGAAACCTATAGCAGCCACGTAAAAACTTGCAACAACAATTAGAGGACGTCTAACTTGTTTTTGCAGCATATGCCTTGTGATATGATATGGCCAAAAGGATGTGATGAATGATATATGTGATGTATGAGATTGATCATGTTCTTGTAATAGGAATCACGACTTGCATGTCGATGAGTATGACAACCGGCAGGAGCCATAGGAGTTGTCTTAATTTATTTATGACCTGCGTGTCAACATAAACGTCATGTAATTTACTTTACATTATTGCTTAACGTGTTAGCCATAGTAGTAGAAGTAATAGATGACGAGACAACTTCAAGAAGACACGATGATGGAGATCATGATGATGGAGATCATGGTGTCATGCCGGTGACAACGATGATCATGGAGCCCCGAAGATGGAGATCAAAAGGAGCAAAATGATATTGGCCATATCATGTCACTATTTGATTGCATGTGATGTTTATCATGTTTTACATCTTATTTGCTTAGAACGATGGTAGCTTAAATAAGATGATCCCTCACTAAAATTTCAAGAAAAGTGTTCCCCCTAACTGTGCACCATTGCGAAGGTTCGTTGTTTCGAAGCACCACGTGATGATCAGGTGTGATAGATTCTAACGTTCGAATAGAACGGGTGCAAGCCAGATTTACACAGCAAAAACACTTAGGTTGACTTGACGAGCCTAGAATGTACAGACATGGCCTCGGAACACGGAAGACCGAAAGGTCGAGCATGAGTCGTATAGAAGATACGATCAACATGAAGATGTTCACCGATGTTGACTAGTCCGTCTCACGTGATGATCGGACACGGCCTAGTTGACTCGGATCATGTTTCACTTAGATGACTAGAGGGATGTCTATATGAGTGGGAGTTCATTAGATGAACTCAATTATCATGAACATAGTCTGAATTGTCTTCGCAAATATGTTGTAGATAAATAGCTCATGTTGTAGCTCCCTGTTTCAATACGTTCCTAGAGAAAGATTAAGTTGAAAGATATTGTAAGCAATGATGCGGACTAGGTCCGTAGTCCGAGGAGTGTCCTCACTGCTACACAGAAGGCTTACGTCTTTGATGCACCGCTCGATGTGCAAACCCCTACAACGTCGTCTGTGGATGTTGTGAACACCTGACAGACACATCCTGATGACTACTTGATAGTTTAGTGCACCATACTTTACGGCTTAGAATCGGGATTCCAATGACGTTTTGAACGCCATAAGACATATGGGATGTTCCAAGAGCTGAAATTGGGATTTCAGGCTCATGCCCATGTTGAGAGGTGTGAGACCTCTGACAAGTTCTTTTGCCAACAAGATGGAGGAGAATAGCTCAGCTAGTGAGCATGTGCTCAGAATGTCTGGGTGCTACAATCACTTAAATCAAGTGGGAGTTAAACTTCCAGATAAGATAGTGATTGATAGAGTTCTCTAGCCACTATCACTAAGCTACTAGATCTTCGTGATGAACTATGACATGCAAGGGATGGAGTTGATCCCGGAGCTGTTCGCGGTGCTTAAGACCGCAAAAGGTAGAAATCAAAGAAGGAGCATCAAGTGTTGATGGTTTAACAAAACCACTGGTTTCAAGAAGGGCAAGGGCTAGAAGGGAAACTTCATGGATGGCAAACCAGTTGCCGCTCCAGTGAAGGAACCCAAGGTTGAACCCAAACCCGAGACTAAATGCTTCTATTGTAAGGGGAACGGTCACTGGTAGCGGAATTACCCCAAATGCATGGTAGATAATAAGGCTGGCAACTTCAAAGTTTATACGTGTCATTAATGTGTACCTCACTAGTACTCCTGGTAGCACTTGGGTACTGGATACCGGTTCAGTTACTATTATTGGTGACTTGAAGCAAAAGCTACGGACTAAACGGAGACTGGCTGAGGGCGAGGTGACGATGTGTGTTGGAAGTGTTCCCAAAGTTGATGAGATCACCATCGCACGCTCCATCTGCCTTCGGGATTAGTATTGAACCTAGATAAATGTTATCAGGTGTCTACGTTGAGCATGAATATGATTAGATCATGTTCATTGCAATACGGTTATTTATTTAAGTTAGAGAATAATGGTTATTCTGTTTACATGAATGATACCTTTCATGGTCATGCACCCTATGTGAATGGTTCATTGAATCTCGGTCATGGTAATACACATGTTCACGCCAAAAGATGTAGAGTTAATAATGATAGTACCACTTTCTCATGGCACTGCCGCTTAGGTCATATTGGCGTAAGATGCATGAAGAAACTCCATGTCGATGGATGTTTGGAGTCACTTGATTTTGAATCACTTGACACATGCGAGCCATGCCTCATGGGCAGGATGACTAAGACCCCATTTTCAGGTACAATGAAACGGGCAAGTGACTTGTTGGAAATCATGCATGCTGATGCGTGTGATCCAATGAGAATTGAAGCGTGCGGTGGATATCGCTATTTTCTCATCTTCACTGACGATTTGGGTAGATATAGGTATATCTACTTAATGAAGCACAAGTCTGAAACGTTTGAAAAGTTCAAGCGATTTTAGAGTGAAGTTAAGAATCATCATAACAATAAGATCATGTTCCTACGATCTGATCAAAAGGGTATTTTCTGAGTTATGAGTTTGGCAATCACTTAAGACATTGTGAAATTGTTTCACAGTTGAAGCCACCTGGAACACCACAAGGTAATGGTGTATCCGGACGTCGTAATCGAACCTTATGAGATATGGTGCGATCTATGATGTCTCTTACCGATCTACCGTTTTCATTTTGAGGTTATGCGTTAGAGACAGCTGCACTCACTTTAGATAGGACACCATCTAAGTCCGTTGAGATGACATCATATGAACATTGGTTTGGCAAGAAACCAAAGTTGTTGTTTCTTAATGTTTGGGGCTGCGATGCTTAAGGCTTCAGCCGGAGAAGCTCGAACCCAAAGCGGACAAACACATCTTCATAGATACCCAAAGGCGACAGTTGGGTACACCTTCTATCTCAGATCCGAGGGCAAATTGTTTGTCGCTAAGAACGGGTCCTTTCTCGAGAAGGAGTTTCTCTCGAAAGAATTGAGTGGGAGGAAGATAGAACTTGATGAGGTTGTCGAACCTCTACTTCAACCAGAGAGTGATGCAACATAGAAAGATGTTTTCTGTGGAGCCTACGTCTGTTGAATAGGAAGTTAATGATAGTTATCATGAAGCTTCGGATCAAGTTGCTATCGAACCTCGTAGGTCGACAATGATATGTACTACTCCTGAGTGGTACGGTAATCCTGTCTCAGATATCATGTTGTTGGACAACAATGAACCTACGAGCTATGGAGAAGCGATGGTGGACCCGTATTCCGACAAATGGTTAGAAGTCATGAAATCCGAGATAGGATCCATATATCAGAACAAAGTATGGACTTTGGTGGACTTGCCCGATGATCGGCAAGCCATTGAGATAAATGGATCTTTAAGAAGAAGACGGATGTGGGCGGTAATGTTACCATCTATGAAGCTCGACTTGTGGGAAAGAGTCTTTTCACAAGTTCAAGGAGTTGACTACGATGAGAATTTCTCACCCGTAGCAATGCTTAAGTCCGTCGGAATCATGTTAGCATTAGCTGTATTTTTCGATTATGAAATCTTACAGATGGATGTAAAAACAAGTTTTCTTACCAAGTTTTCGTAAGAAAAGTTGTATGTGATACAATAAAAGGTTTTGTCGATCCTAAGGATGCTAAAAGGTATGCTGGCTCCAGCAATCCTTCTATGGACTAGAGCAAGCATCTCGGAATCGAAATATATGTTTTGATGGAGTGATCAAAACTTTCAGGTTTATACAGTGTTTGTTAGAAACTTGTATTTACAAGAAAGTGAGTGGGAGCACTACAACATTTCTGATAAGTATATGTGGATGACATATTGTTGATCTGAAATAATGTAGAATTTCTGGAAAGCATAAACGGTTGTTTGAAGAGTGTTTTTCAAAGGAAGACCTGGATAAAGCTGCTTACATATTGGGCATCAAGATCTATAGAGATAGATCAAGACGCCTGATGGTGCTTTCAAAGAACGCACACCTTGACATGTTTTTGAAGGAGTTCAAAATAGATCAGTCAAAGAAGGGGTTCTTACCTGAGTTGTAAGGTGTGAAGTTGAGTAAGACTCAAAGCTTGACCACGGCAGAAGAAAGAGGAAGGACGAAGGTCGTCCCCTATGCTTTTGTCATAGGCTCTATACAGTATGCCATGCTGAAGTACCGCACCTGATGTGTGCCTTGCCACATGTCTGGCAAGAGGGTACAAAGGTGATCTAGGAGTAGATCACCAGATAGCGGTCAAAATTATCCTTAGAGGAATAAGGAAATGTTTCTTGGTTATGGAGGTGATAAAGAGTTCGACGTAAAGAGTTATGTCGATGCAAGCTTAACACCTATCCAGATAACTCTGAGTAGAGATACCGGATACGTATAATGGAGCAACAATTTGGAATAGCTCCAAGTGGAACGTGGTAGTAGCATCTATGATATGACATAAAGTTTTGTGAAATACATAGGGATCTGAATATGGCAAGACCCGTTGACTACAAACCTCTCTTACAAGCATAACATGATCAAACCCAGAACTCATTGAGTGTTAATCACATAGTGATGTGAACTAGATTATTGAGTCTAGTAAACTCTTTGGATGTTGGTCACATGGCGATGTGACCTGTGAGTGTTAATCACATGGCGATGTGAACTAGATTATTGACTCTAGTGCAAGTGGGAGACTGTTGGAAATATGCCCTAGAGGCAATAATAAATTAGTTATTATTATATATTTCATTATTCATGATAATCGTTTATTATCCATGCTAGAATTGTATTGATAGGAAACTCAGATACATGTGTGGATACATAGACAACACCATGTCCCTAGTAAGCCTCTAGTTGACTAGCTCGTTGATCAATAGATGGTTACGGTTTCCTGACCATGGACATTGGATGTCGTTGACAACGGGATCACATCATTAGGAGAATGATGTGATGGACAAGACCCAATCCTAAGCATAGCACAAAGATCGTGTAGTTCGTATGCTAAAGCTTTTCTAATGTCAAGTATCATTTCCTTAGACCATGAGATTGTGCAACTCCCGGATATCGCAGGAGTGCTTTGGGTGTGCCAAACGTCACAACGTAACTGGGTGGCTATAAAGGTACACTACAGGTATCTCCAAAAGTATCTGTTGGGTTGGCACGAATCGAGACTGGGATTTGTCACTCCGTGTAACAGAGAGGTATCTCTGGGCCCACTCGGTAGGACATCATCATAATGTGCACAATGTGACCAAGGAGTTGATCATGGGATGATGTGTTACAGAACGAGTAAAGAGACTTGCCGGTAACGAGATTGAACAAGGTATCGGGATACCGACGATCGAATCTCGGGCAAGTATCGTACCGCTAGACAAAGGGAATTGTATACGGGATTGATTGAATCCTTGACATCGTGGTTCATCCGATGAGATCATCGTGGAACATGTGGGAGCCAACATGGGTATCCAGATCCCGTCGTTGGTTATTGACCGAAGAGTTGTCTCGGTCATGTCTGCATGGTTCCTGAACCCATAGGGTCTACACACTTAAGGTTCGATGACGCTAGGGTTATAGGGAATAGATATACGTGGTTACCGAATGTTGTTCGGAGTCCCGAATGAGATCCCAGACGTCACGAGGAGTTCCGGAATGGTCCGGAGGTAAAGATTTATATATGGGAAGTCCTGTTTTGGTCGCCGGAAAAGTTTCGGGTTTTATCGGTAATGTACCGGGACCACCGGGAGGGTCCCGGTGGTCCACCAAGTGGGGCCACCGGCCCCGGAGGGCTGCATGGGCCAAGTGTGGGAGGGGACCAGCCCCAAGTGGGCTGGTGCGCCCCCCCACCAGGGCCCAAGGCGAAGAGAGAAGGGAAAAAAAGGGGAAACCCTAGGCTCAGATGGGCCTAAGGCCCACCTAGTGGTGCGCCCCCTATCTCCCCCCTTGGCCGCCCCCTAGATGGGATCTAGGGCTGGCCGCCACCCCTAGGGGTGGAAACCTAGGTGGGGGCGCAGCCCCTCCCCTCCCCCTATATATACTTGAGGTTTTGGGCTGCCATAGACACAAGAACATCTCCTTCTTGGCGTAGCCCTACCCCTCTCCCTCCTCGTCTCTTGCGGTGCTTGGCGAAGCCCTGCTGGAGTACCACGCTCCTCCACCACCACCACGCCGTCGTGCTGCTGCTGGATGGAGTCTTCCCAACCTCTCCTTCTCCCCTTGCTGGATCAAGGCGTAGGAGACGTCACCGGGCTGTACGTGTGTTGAACACGGAGGTGCCGTCCGTTCGACACTAGGATCATCGGTGATTTGGATCACGACGAGTACGACTCCATCAACCCCGTTCACTTGAACGCTTCCGCTTAGCGATCTACAAGGGTATGTAGATGCACTCTCCTTCCCCTCGTTGCTAGATTACTCCATAGATTGATCTTGGTGATGCGTAGAAAATTTTGAATTTCTGCTACGTTCCCCAGCAACGTAGACAACACTCTCCCCTCTTGTTGCTATGCATCACCATGATCTTGCATGTGCATGGGATTTTTTTTTGAAATTACTGCGTTCCCCAACAGCAACAATTTTTGAGGGTAGAGTATTCAACCCAAATTTATAGATTCGACACAAGGGGAGCCAATGAATATTTGATGGTATTAGCAGCTGAGTTATCAATTCAACCACACCTGGAGATTAATTATCTGCAACAATATGATCAGTAGCAAAGTAGTTTGATAGTTTTGATAGTAGTGACAGTAGCAACGATAATAGTAATAGTGATAGCAATAATTTATAGCAAGTGTAACAGTGATGATAGCAATAGGAACACAACAAGATCAATAAGGATAAATTCGTAGGCATTGGATCGATGACTTGTTGGATTATATTCATCATGAGACAGTTATAACCTAGGGCGATGCGACACTAGCTCCAGTTCATCGATATAATATAGGCATGTATTCAGCAAATACTCATACGTGCTTTATTAAAAGAATTTGCATGACATCTTTTGTCCTACCCTCCCATGGCAGGGGGGTCCATATTGGAAACTAAGGGATATTAAGGCCTCCTTTTAATAGAGAACCGGAACAAATCATTAACACATAGTGAATACATGAACTCCTCAAACTACGGTAATCACCGGGAGTGGGCCCGGTTGTTGTCACTCCGGGGTTGCCGGATCATAACCGTAGTTGGTGACTATAACTTGCAAGATCAGATCTAAAACATGGATATAATGATGAATTCATAAACGGTTCAGATCTAAAATCATGGCACCCGGGCCCAAAGTGACAAGCATTAAGCAAGGCAAAGTCATAGCAACATCAATCTAAGAACATAGTGGATACTAGGGATCAGGACCTAACAAAACTAACTCGATTACATGATGAATCTCATCCAACTCCTCACCAACCAGCGAGCTTACGAAGGAATTACTCACTCCCGGTGGGGAGCATCATGGAATTGGCGATTGGGATAGGTTGGTGATGACGAAGATCGAAGATCCCCCTCTTCGGAGCCCCAAACGAACTCCGGATCCGCCCTCCCGAGGAAGAACAAGGCTTGACGGCGGCTCCATCTCGTGGATCGTGATAATTCTTTCTCCCTGATTTTTTCTGGAATAATGTGAATTTATAGTATCAAGGGGTCATCGGCAGGGCCACCAGGTGGGTACAACCCACCTGGGCGCGCCAGGAGAGGGGGCGCGCCCTGGTGGGTTGTGCCCACCTAGGGGCCCCTCTCCGATGGGTCTTCACTCCAGCAATTCTTATTATTGGTATAAAAAATCGTTAAAAAGTTTCATTCCATTCTGAGAACTATTATTTCTGCACAAAAACAACACCATGGTAGTTCTGCTGAAAACAACGTCAGTCCGGGGTTAGTTTCATACAAATCATGCAAATTAGAGTCCAAAACAAGAGGAAAAGCATGAGAAAAAGTAGATACCTTGGAGACGTATCAACTCCCCCAAGCTTAAACCTTTGCTTGTCCTCAAGCAATTCAGTTGATAAACTGAAAGTGAGAAAGAAAAACTTTTACGAACTCTTTTGCTCTTGTTTGCATAAATAAGCTTAAACAGCACCCATGTTTTCAGCCAACATTATAACTAACCATGTCAACAATAACTCTTAAAGATTATAATGATTCATATCAATGACATAATCAGCTAGCAAGCAATAATAAGATATCTCAAACAGTAACATGTTGTCAAAACAACCATGATATAATATGACAATAATGGTATCTCGCTAGCCCTTTCTGAGACTGCAAAACATAAATGCAGAGCACCTTCGAAGTTCAAGTAGCGACTAAACATTGTAATTCATGGTAGAAAAGATCCAGTCATGATGCACCCAACATTAGCTATACACAATGCATAAATCATGAGCGCTGTGCTCTACTCAGTTTGTGGCGCTTGTTTATAGAAGGTGATGACACAACATAACATTACATAGAAAATCCCTTCGCAGAGGGAAGCAGTGATTTGTAGAGGTTCCAGAGCTCAATTTTTAAAACAGAGATAAATGATATTTTGAGCCATGCACCCTTCTTATTCACTTCAGGACCATCATTTATCAACATCTTCCATGCTAAGCACGCTAGTGGCGGTCCCCAAGCGGAAAGTAAAGGTTTTGACTCCATTGGGAGTTTTTGTTTGATTATGTAAGAGATGACCTCTTTTTTGTATTTTGCAGTTTGGGACTGGGCATCCCTATTACCGCCCATTTCCTCGTGCGATGGCGAGTGAATAAACACTCGACCTGAGGATAAAATGCTTAGCACGGAAGATATCGACCACCTCCTATCGTTCCATGAACGATCAAGGCACAGAAAACGGATAATTTTTTAGAAGTTTTTAGAGGTGGGACATGCAAATTTACTTAGGACGGCAAGGTAATACCGTATATAGGTAGGTATGGTGGACTCATATGGAATAACTTTGGGTTCAAGGTTTTTGATGTACAAGCAGAATCCCCACTTAGTACAGGCGAAGGCTAGCAATTTAAGATTGGGAAGCGGCCAACTAGAGAGCAACAACGATCATAACCGGGCATTATGCATAAGTAACATTGGACACTAGCATGAGTAGGATATGAACACCATGAACATAAACATTATAGAGGCTATGTTGGTTTTGATTCAACTACATGCATGAACATGTACCAAGTCAAGCCACTCAAACATTCAGAGGAGGATACCATATCAGCATACTACATCACAACCATTTTAACGCTATGTTGATATCCAAGATAAATCATTATCCACTCCTAGCTGCTTATGCATGGCATGAGAAACTATAATCTCGAATTGTCATTGCAAACATGTTTAATCATAACGGGCTGAAGCATGGGCACTAAGTTAAACATATTTACACAGACAAGACAAGTCGAGTTCATACCAGTTTCTCTTTACCACGGCCAGCTCATCGAATATCGTCATTATTGCCTTTCACTTGCACGACTGAATGATATGAAAATAATAATAGTGCAATAGTGCCATGGACTAAGTTAGAATCTGCAAAAAAATTATTCAACAGGAGAAGACAAGGTAAAATGGGCTCTTATTAGTTCAACAATTATTCATATGAGAGCCACTCAACATTTTCATCGTGGTCTTCTCCTCGGTACAACTCGAATAAAAGAAAAGAATTTCAGAGAAACACACTAAAATATTTTTGGAGTTTTTGGTTTTTGTTCAAAAAGCAAATAATAAGCAAAAACGAGAAAAACTATTTACACGGGAAAGCTCCCAACATGCAAAAGAAGAACAAGGAAATCTTTTTGGATTTTCTTTTTAGTGCTACTACTAAGCATGCATAGAAAGTGAATTACTACAACTAATTTTTTGGTTTTTCTAAAGTTTTTCAAACACACAGGAAGAAAGCAAGAAAAATAAATCTAAGCATGGATGATACGATGGAAAAGTGTGAACACCGACAAATAGAATGATATGTGAGCATGAATATGATGTCAGTGAGAAACAAGTACTCCCCCAAGCTTAGGCTTTTGGCCTAACTTGGTAGAATCAATAGCCTGGAGGGTAGTAGTCGGCGTGGTAGCTCACGGAGGCTCTCGGTGCGGATGCCTCGGCCTGCCGGGCTGCCACCACTGCTACGTTGTGAGCTCGTGCCTTGCTCTCAAGAACAAAATATCTCCCCTTGTTGTGACAATCAAAGAGAGTAGGCGCAGGCAAATATGTGTCCACAACATGTGATTGGTTAAACAACAAATTATAAGTGAAGTTATTAGCCCTTCCAGAGAGAATCTTATGCTCTTTTAAAGCATCAAAAATCTAAATACCGAGTGGGAAGGATAGGATCAAAGGGCAAAGGTGAAACACCTAGTCCTTGTGCTAAACACGTGGCATAAATTCCACCATAGAACCAACCACTTTTGGCGTTATTATGAAGTCTACGTGCAACAATCGCTCCAAGGTTATAATTCCTTTCACCAGTGAGAGCGGTGTGAATGAGGCTCAAGTCCGGAGAACAAAGTATGCTACGTCTTGCTTCCTACTATGCATTTCCCGTTAAATAATGCAAGGTACTAAATTACGGGAAAATGAATGCTCTTTATTCTTCCTTGCCTTACTCCCCTATTTTCACCATAGCAAAGGCTAGTCAAGAAGGTCTCATACTCAGCCTTTGCTGGCTCGTGAAACGAACCCAAAAATGGAAGTTTGCATTGGTAAGCAAAGTTCTCTAGTGAAATGGTATATGGTTCATCATAAAACATAAACGACACCCTAGACTCACGTGGAAAATATTCAAATCCTTTGACAAATGATTCAGTGAGAAGATGGTGTTGTGCACACTTATCTGATAGGTAGGGACCGAGACCGGCATTGTGAACATATTGCTCAAATTCCTCCTTAATGCCCACCTGCATCATATATTCATCGCAAGGCCATAAGCATGTTTTGGTGGCTGCATCTCGCGTGGAACTTTCACTTGGTTCAACATAAGACCGGCGGGTAGAACTATCACTAGAGGATGCCCCCGAGGATCGTCTCCTCGAAGAACTCCTTCCAAATAGGTTCATCATGTCCTCGTACAATTTTCTGAAAATAAAAATTTTGGAGTGACAAAAAGTTTTCAACAAAACTTTGTAAGATTGATAGCAACTACTCATAGGGATACATAGAGGCCATAACAAGCATTCAAACAACTTAGAACACTAAGAATTCAACATGCAAGCACATCTACAGCAGCACCAAGAGTAGCTATTTATTCAAAGTATAAACCACTAAAACAAAAAATAATTGGACAAATGATGGAGTCACATACCAAGCAACAATCTCCCGAAACCGTTTTGAAAATGGAGTTTCGAGCAAAGAGATCGAAATTGGCAGCAAAATGAGCAAGAACATAGGAGAGAGAGGGAGACTGATTTTTTTCTGGAGGTAGGCGACAATGTGGGATGAACAGATAAGTGAGGGGGCCCACGTGGGGACCACAACCCCCCAGGGCACGCCAGGGGGTGCTGGCGTGCCCAGGTGGGTTGTGCCCACATGGTGCACCCCCTCTGGTTATTTTTGCACCAAAAATTCTTAAGTATTCAGAAAAAATCATATATAATTTTCAGGACATTCTGAGAACTTTTATTTTTTGGGTCATTTTTTATTGCACGGGAAATTCAGAAAATAGACAAAACATGGCATTTTATTTTATTTAACTAATAAAGACAGAAAATAAAAAGTAGGGACAGAAAGTAGTGCTTACTAAATCCATCAACTTCATACCGTTCAAAAATGATCCATTAATAAGGTTGATCAAGTCTTATTAACAACCACTTTCGGTTAGCATGAAATCGAAGAACTTTCATAAATCACTAAGTTACCTCAATTGGGATATGCATTTCCCCAACAACAAGCATTTCATATTTCTTTTTGATAGTAGGTAGAGGTATTTGAAAACTTCCAATAGTGATTGTCGGAGATTTTTCAATAACATTAATACCATTCACTTGGAATTGTTTCTTCGGAAAGTGCACCGTATGCTCATTACCATTGATATGAAAAGTGACCTTGCTTTTATTACAATCAATAACAGCCCTTCCAGTGTTCAAGAAGGGTCTACCAAGGATAATCGACATGTTGTCGTCCTCGGGCATCTCAAGTATAACAAAGTCAGTCAAAATAGTAACATTAGCAACAACAACGGGCACATCCTCACAAATACCGATAGGTATGGCAGTTGATTTGTCAGCCACGTGCAAAGATATTTCAGTAAGTGTGAGTTTATTCAAGTCAAGTCTTTTATATAAACAGAAAGGCATAACACTAACACCAGCTCCTAAATCACACAAAGCAGTTTTCACATAATTCTTTTTGATAGAGCATGGTATAGTTGGTATTCCCAGATCTCCAAGTTTTTTAGGTACTCCATCTTTAAAAGTATAATTAGCAAGCATAGTGGAGATTTCAGCTTCCGGTATTTTTCTCTTATTTGTGATGATGTCTTTCATATACTTTGCATAAGGAGGCATTTTCAAGATGTCAGTCAAGCGAGTACGCAAAAAGACCGGCCTCAGCATTTCAGCAAAGCATTCAAATTCTTCATAATCATTCTTTTTAGTTGACTTGGGTGGAAAAGGCATAGGTTTTTGAACCCACGGTTCTCTTTCTTTACCGTGTTTCCTAGCCACAAAGTCTCTTTTGTCATATCTTTTATTTTTAGCTTGTGGGTTATCAAGATCAACAGGTGGTTCTATCTCAACATCATTATCTAGTTCTTTATCATTTGTTGGTTGAGAGTCTTCGTGAACCTCATCATTATCTTTTTCATTATTACTAGATGAGTGTTCATTACCAGATTGGGTTTCAGCATCAGAGATAGAAGTTTCATTTTCATTGTCAGGAGGTTTTTCTATTTCAGGTTCAGTAGAACACTGGTGCGCGTCGGTCCTAAACAAACTATTTTTAACCCCTTTACGCGACGACATTTGGAACCATCGCCAAGTGAGGGTGGGCGATAGGGGGGTCCTTCCCACATGACCCAGAAACCGTCGGGGATATGCCCTCCTGGCAGGCATGCTCGACAAAATAAGAACGTGTGCGACTGGCGAGCACTCAAATACGGAAAGACGTACAGTAGAGCTAAAAAAATACAATTATATGGCAAAATTGTTTCCGGTCGCAAGTACATCCCACACAGTCAGTCCCCGCTAAACGTTTCTGTTCGTATGTACATCCCACACAGTCGCTCCAAAGAAAACGTTTCCGTTCATAGGTACATCACACACATTTTTTCTCGTTAAATCATTTGCGTTATTGAATGTATCACACACGGTCCGTAGAAGAAACTATGTGGCAAAGGCTATCCATCACACACAGTTTTTATGTGGTAAACGTTTGCGCAAGGTGGCCGAACACAAACAGTTTTCAATAGAAAGTCATGTGTGATTGTTCATTGATCCAACACGGTTTATTCCTAGAAACTGTGTGCGTTGCCTGAGGTCATCACCCATGGTATTTTTTCAAAACCGTTTGGAATAGCAAAACTCAATTTGCAGGCTAATTCGCCATTAGCAGGCTAATTATCCGATTATTCATAATCCATTTATTAATCTAATTGACATTTCATATTAAGCACACAATATATTTCATTTCCATATTAAGGAAGCATAATTTCATAATTGAAATACATCAGAGTACAACATGATATAGCTTCAGCACTCAGCTACCCCATTACACAACTGCACCAACAGCAAGATCCACATGCAACATGTAGAATCTTTTGAAATTGGCATCATAGACGGTATGTAGATAGATGCATCTCATTTGGAAAACTGCTGAAGCGGAAGGCAAATATTGAGCCTTCATTCATGTTGCAGGTCTTTGCAACTTTAGGCCAGTGCCTGTGGATGATTGACCGTCCATCCTTCGTCCTCTTCAGGAACACTTCAATATTGAACCGTGGGTGTTGTATGAATACCTTCCTCGCCTCCTGACCATAGAGGTGGTTTGAGAGGTAATCATCAGTGAACTGCTTTGGAAAGGCCTAAAAACAAGGATGTGCATAAATATCTTCTAAATATTGGAAATGGGGCAAAGGAATAAAAAAAGGCAAGGTATAATAGTTAGTACCATCTTGTAGTGAACTGATGTCTTCTTCATTGTGCAGACAAAGATCTTGTTGTTTTTTGTCCCTGATTTCTTTATCCTAACAATCTTTCTGAGTTTCTTGATTTGACTGATATTCATGGACAACTCATTTCCCCATATGCAAAAAGGGTCGAACAGTGGGTCAAAACCTCTGACAGCAGGACCTACATGTGCAAGACCAAATTGTTAAAAACCAAAATATTAGAATGGTTCTTGCAATTGCACAATAATGTGCTATTAGAGAACGGACCATGCACATGCTAACCTCGATTGTAAACTTCACTGCTTCCCATTGTTTCCCTACAACACATATAAGATAGTTAGTCATCAGGTTAAGTAAGGGTTCACATGCTATCAGTAAAATATGTTGATGAAAAATAAGCACATTGCAGATTCATCAGATTAATTCAAGCCACACGGAAAACCCATTTACCCAAACCAAGCATTATTAAGAACTAGGAAATATAGCACTTGTATATGTTTCTCATGTATTAAGTGCAGCCAAATTTGATTTATTCCTCACATGCACAACAATACAAAATTCTATCCACGACAATTGGACATCGCATTGCAGAATTGAACCAAGCAGTTAACTAAACACCACAATAAATGAACCAAACATTAACTGAGCACCACATTGCACAATATAACATACTCCTAATAGAAGATCAGAAAGTTAACCAAACAGTTAACTACATCCAATTGTAGCAATTGTATTTGTTTCTCATGTATTTACTATAGCCAAATTCAATTTATTCCTCACATGGTATACAATAACAGAATGCACCCACAACAATTGAACATCGCATTGCAGAAGTGAACCAAACAGTTAACTAAACACCACTACACAAATGAAACAAACGTTAACTAAGCACCACATTGCACAATGTATAACCAAACCAAGCCTGCTTGACAACTTGTAAATATAGCAATTGTATTCGTTTCTCATGTATTTTGTAAAGATAAATTCGATTTATTTCTCACATGGAAGACAATACAAAATTGCAGCCTGAAGAATCGAACATCACATTTGCAGAATTGAACCAAACAGTTAACTAAAGATGACAACTAATTAACAAAATAGTTAATAAGTGAGCACCACACTGCACGACATATCAAACATATACACTAGAGCACCAGATTGCATGGTAAAATTAGATAGCACAATTCACTAGAATTTGTGAAAGAAAGGAAGGAGCAACACACGCAACGGGTAAACCGAGCATGCTTAACTGGTGTAACTTGCAAATGTCAAGGTGCTCCTCCAAGATCTGGGGGTCGGTACGAATGGCAGCCATCGCGACCTCATCCGCGCGTGCGGCCGCGATTTTCTTCTCCGCTGCCAAATGCTCATTGAGATCCTGGCTATACTGCGTGCACCATGGCTTAGGGTGGCGCTTATTTGGTGGAGGGGTCAGTGATTTGGGTGGAAGGTGTCGCGCTCGCGCCGGCGGTCGGGGCATGTGGGATGTGGAAGGAGGAGGAGGATGGGGGTCGGGTGTGGATTACCTTCCTGGATAGACGTGGCCGAGCAGCGTGAAGGAGGGTCGCCGACGAGGAGGCGGCACTGCAAGCAAGGAGTGAAGGTTTCAACTTGGAAAGGAAGGCAGAAAGAGGGGAAATGTGGCTTTTGGTAAGGGGGAGGGGGCGGGGAGGTAGATATTTCCGCGGAAGCCGAAAATTTGGAATCACTTTAGTCAAAAAACTGGCGCGCAAAGTGTCATCAGACATGGTCCCTTATTCAGAACTGTGTATGCTATGTGGACATCACAAACGATTTAGATAGCTTCACCGTGTGTGATGAGTTTGAATGTCAAAAGTTTTGATTCGAATTTCCATGGTTACAGTGGTCATCCACGTCATTGCATAATTTGGGTACACAAAGGAGACTACAACACACCTACACTTCTTAATCGAGCAAGTTCAGCAATTAAACAGAGCTAGATGACCTAAACATCACTCTAACAAATTAAAGACCGGCGCTCTTAATTAAACAAAACAAAGAGTACTACTACGGCTGGTGCTCGTCGATCTCCGCCGCCGCCTCCATGTCCAGCTCGCGCCCGACGGTCTCCTGGGGAAGGGGCTGATACGTCTCCAACGTATCTATAATTTTTGATTGCTCCATGCTATATTATCTACTGTTTTGGACATTATTGGGCTTTATTATCCACTTTTATATTATTTTTGGGACTAACCTATTAACCGGAGGCCCAGCCCAGAATTGTTGTTTTTTGCCTGTTTTAGGGTTTCAAAGAAAAGGAATATCAAACGGAGTCCAAACGGAAGGAAACCTTCGGGAACGTGATTTTCTCAACGAACAAGACCCAGGAGACTTGGACCCTATGTCAAGACACAAAAGAGGAGGCCACAAGGTAGGGGGCGCGCCTACCCCCCCCTTAGGCGCGCCCTCCACCCTCGTGGGCCCCCTGTTGCTCCACCGACGTACTCCTTCCTCCTATATATACCTACGTACCCCCAAACGATCAGAGACGGAGCAAAAACCCAAATTCCACCGACTTTCTATATCCACGAGATCCCATCTTGGGGCCTGTTCCGGAGCTCCACCGGAGGGGGCATCGATCACGGAGGGCTTCTACATCAACACCATAGCCCCTCCGATGAAGTGTGAGTAGTTCACCTCAGACCTACGGGTCCATAGTTAGTAGCTAGATGGCTTCTTCTCTCTTTTTGGATCTCAATACAATTTTCTCCCCCTCTCTTGTGGAGAACTATTCGATGTAATCTTCTTTTTGCGGTGTGTTTGTTGAGACCGATGAATTGTGGGTTTATGATCAAGTCTATCAATGAACAATATTTGAATCTTCTTTGAATTCTTTTATGTATGATTGGTTATCTTTGCAAGTCTCTTCGAATTATCAGTTTGGTTTGGCCTACTAGATTGACCTTTCTTGCAATGGGAGAAGTGCTTAGCTTTGGGTTCAATCTTGCAGTGTCCTTTCCCAGTGACAGTAGGGGCAGCAAGGCACGTATTGTATTGTTGCCATCGAGGATAACAAGATGGGGTTTTCATCATATTGCATGAGTTTATCCCTCTACATCATGTCATCTTGCTTAAGGCGTTACTCTATTTTCATTAACTTAATACTCTAGATGCATGCTGGATAGCGGTCGATGAGTGGAGTAATAGTAGTAGATGCAGGCAAGAGTCGGTCTACTTGTCCCGGACGTGATGCCTATATACATGATCATGCCTAGATATTCTCATAACCATGCTCAATTCTGTCAATTGCTCAACAGTAATTTGTTCACCCACCGTAGAATACTTATGCTCTCGAGAGAAGCCACTAGTGAAACCTATGGCCCCCGGGTCTATCTTCATCATATTAATCTCCTACTACTTAACCAACGTAGTGCTCAAGAGGTAGCATGAAGGATTTTTGGCGCCGTTGCCGGGGAGGTCTACGAAAAGTCAATATACCAAGTACCCATCACATATCCTTATCTCCCGCATTACATTATTTGCCATTTGCCTCTCGTTTTCCTCTCCCCCACTTCACCCTTGCCGTTTTATTCGCCCTCTCTCTCTATCCTCCTTCTCTTTCCCGTTTGCCTCCTTTTGCCCGCTTGCTTTTTGTTTGCTTGTGTGTTAGTTTGCTTGTTTGTCACGATGGCTCAAGATAACACTAAATTGTGTGACTTCACCAATACCAACAACAATGATTTTATTAGCACTCCGATTGCTCCTCTTACCGATGCTGAATCTTGTGAAATTAATACTGCTTTGCTGAATCTTGTCATGAAAGATCCGTTTTCCGGCCTTCCTAGTGAAGATTCCGCTACCCATCTAAATAGCTTCGTTGATTTGTGTGATATGCAAAAGAAGAAAGATGTGGATAATGATATTGTTAAAATGAAGCTATTTCCTTTTTCTCTTAGAGATCGTGCTAAAGCTTGGTTTTCGTCTTTGCCTAAAAATAGTATTGATTCATGGAACAAGTGCATAGATGCTTTTTTCTCGAAGTATTTTCCTCCCGCTAAGATCTTCTCTTAGAAAAAATATTATGAATTTTAAGCAACTTGATCATGAAAATGTTGCACAAGCTTGGGAGAGAATGAAACTAATGATATGTAATTGCCCTACTCATGGTTTAAATTTGTGGATGATTATACAATTTTTTTATGCTGGATTGAATTTTGCTTCTAGAAATCTTTAGATTCGACCGCGGGAGGCACTTTTATGGAAATCACTTTAGGATAAGCTACTAAACTCCTAGATAATATTATGGTTAATTATTCTCAATGGCGTACTAAAAGATCTACTAATAAAAAGGTGCATGCGATATAAGAAATTAATGTTTTGAGTGGAAAGATGGATGAACTTATGAAATTATTTGCTAGTAAGAGTGTTTCTTCTGATCCTAATGATATACCCTTGTCTACTTTGATTGAGAATAGAATCTATGGATGTGAATTTTGTTGGTAGGAACAATTTTGGTAACAACGCATATAGAGGAAATTTCAATCCTAGGCCTTATCCTAGTAATCCCTCTAATAATTATGGTAATTCCTACAACAATTCTTATGGAAATTATAATAAGATGCCCTCTGATTTTGAATCTAATATTAAAGAATTTATTACTTCACAAAAGAATTTTAATGCTTTGATTGAAGAAAAATTGCTTAAGATTGATGAGTTGGCTAGGAACGTTGATAGAATTTATCTTGTTATTGATTCTTTGAAACTTAGATCTATTCCACCTAAGCATGATATCAATGAGTCTCTCAAAGCCATGACAATTTCCATTGATGAGTGCAAAGAAAGAACCGCTAGGATGCGTGCTAAGAAAGATGCCTTTATAAGAGCGTGTTCTTCTAGTTCCTATGAAAATAAAGATAAAGATCTAAAAGGTATTGATGTGTCCCCTATTAAATCTTTGTTTTGCAATATTAATCTTGATAATTATGGGAATTAATATGATCCACCTTTACCTAGAAGACGTTCCAAGAATTTGGAATTTTTTGATCTTGATGCTAAAATTGATAAAAGCGGGATTGAAGAAATTAAAACCCTAGATGTTGCTAAACCCACTATTATGGATTTCAAGGAATTTAACTATGAAAATTGCCCTTTGATTGATTGTATTTCCTTGTTGCAATCCGTGCTAAATTCTCCTCATGCTTATAGTCAAAATAAAGCGTTTACTAAACATATCGTTGATGCCTTGATGCAATCTTATGAAGAAAAACTTGAATTGGAAGTTTCTATCCCTAGAAAACTTTATGATAAGTGGGAACCAACTATTAAAACTAAAATTAAAGATCATGAATGCTATGCTTTATGTGATTTGGGTGCTAGTGTTTCCACGATTCCAAAGACTTTGTGTGATTTGTTAGGTTTTCGTGATTTTGATGATTGCTCTTTAAACTTGCACCTTGCGGATTCCACTATTAAGAAACCTATGGGAAGAATTAATGATGTTCTTATTGTTGCAAATAGGAATTATGTGCCCGTAGATTTTATTGTTCTTGACATAGATTGCAATCCTTCATGTCCTATTATTCTTGGTAGACCTTTCCTTAGAATGATTGGTGCAATTATTGATATGAAGGAAGGAAATATTAGATTCCAATTTCCATTAAGGAAAGGCATGGAACACTTTCCTAGAAAAAAAATCAAATTACCTTATGAATCTATTATGAGAGCCACTTATGGATTGCCTACCAAAGATGGCAATACCTAGATCTGTCCTTGCTTGTTATGCCTAGCTAGGGGCGTTAAACAATAGCGCTTGTTGGGAGGCAACCCAATTTTATTTTTTATTCCTTGCTTTTTGCTCCTGTTTAGTAATAAATAATTTATTTAGCCTCTGTTTTGGTTGTGTTTTTTGTGTTTAATTAGTGTATGTGCCAAGTAGAACCGTTGGGAAGACTTGGGGAAAGTCTTGTTACACTTTCTGTAAAAAACAGAAACTTTAGCGCTCACGAGAACTGCTGCCATTTTTATTTGAAAAGTGATATTTAGTTAATTATTTTTGCAGATGATTAATAGATAAATTCCTCACGTCGATAAATTTATTTTAGAATTTTTGGGGTTCCAGATCTTGTGCTAGCTATAGATTACTACAGACTGTTCTGTTTTTGACAGATTCTGTTTTTCGTGTGTTGTTTGCTTATTTTGATGAATCTATGGCTAGTAAAATAGTTTATAAACCATAGAGAAGTTGGAATACAGTAGGTGTAACACCAATATAAATAAAAAATGAGTTCATTACAGTACCTTGAAGTGTTCTTTTGTTTTCTTTCGTTAACGGAGCTCACGAGATTTTCTACTTTGAGTTTTGTGTTGTGAAGTTTTCAAGTTTTGGGTAAAGATTTGATGGATTATGGAACAAGGACCGGCAAGAGCCTAAGCTTGGGGATGCCCATGGCACCCCCAATATAATCTAAGGACACCTAAAAGCCAAAGCTTGGGGATGCCCCGGAAGGCATCCCCTCTTTCGTCTACTTCTATCGGTAACTTTACTTGGAGCTATATTTTTATTCGCCACATGATATGTGTTTTGCTTGGAGCGTATTGTATGATTTGAGTCTTTAATTTTTAGTTTACCAAAACCATCCTTGCTGCACACACCTTTTGAGTGAGCCATACATGATTTGGAATTTGTTAGAATACTCTATGTGCTTCGCTTATACCTTTTGAGTTATATAGTTTTGCTCTAGTACTTCACTTATATCTTTTAGAGCACGGTGGTGGATTTGTTTTATAGAAACTATTGGTCTCTCATGCTTCACTTAGATTATTTTGAGAGTCTTAAATAGCATGGTAATTTACTTAAAATTCTATTATGCTAGGTATTCAAGATTAGCAAAATTTTCTTATGAGTGTTTTGAATACTAAGAGAAGTTTGATGCTTGATGATTGTTTTGAGATATGGAGGTAATAATATCAAAGTCGTGCTAGTTGAGTAGTTATGAAATTGAGAAATGTTTGTGTTGAAGTTTGCAAGTCCCGTAGCATGCACGTATGGTAAACGTTATGTAACAAATTTGAAACATGAGGTGTTATTTGATTGTCCTCCTTATGAGTGGCGGTCGGGGACGAGCGATGGTCTTTTCCTACCAATCTATCCCCCTAGGAGCATGCGCGTAGTACCGAGGTTTTTGATGACTTGTAGATTTTTGCAATAAGTATGTGAGTTCTTTATGACTAATGTTGAGTCCATGGATTATACGCACTCTCACCCTTCCATCCTTGCTAGCCTCTTCGGTACCGTGCATTGCCCTTTCTCACATCGAGAGTTGGCGCAAACTTTGCCGGTGCATCCACACCCCGTGATATGATACGCTCTTTCACACATAAACCTCTTTATATCTTCCTAAAAACAGCCACCATACCTACCTATTATGGCATTTCCATAGCCATTCTGAGATATATTGCCATGCAACTTTCCACCATTCCGTTTATCATGACACATTCATTATTGTCATATTTCTTAGCATGATCATGGAGTTGACATAGTATTTGTGGCAAAGCCACCATTCATAATTCTTTCATACATGTCACTCTTGGTTCATTGCATATCCCGGTACACCGTCGGAGGCATTCATATAGAGCCATCCTTTGTTCTAGTATCGAGTTGTAATCATTGAGTTGTAAATAAATAGAAGTGTGATGATCATCATTTTCTAGAGCATTGTCCCAAGTGAGGAATTATAAAAAAAAGAAAGGCCATATAAAAAAGGAGAAAGGCCAAACAAAAAAATGAGAGAAAAAGAGAGAAGGGACAATGTTACTATCCTTTGCCACACTTGTGCTTCAAAGTAGCACCGTAATCTTCATGATAGAGAGTCTCTTGTTTTGTCTCTTTCATATACTAGTGGGAATTTTTCATTATAGAACTTGGCTTGTATATTCCAACAATCGGCCTCCTCAAGTGCCCTAGGTCTTCGTGAGCAAGCAAGTTGGATGCACACCCACTTAGTTTCTTTTGTTGAGCTTTCATACATTTATAGCTCTAGTGCATCCGTTGCATGGCAATCCCTACTCCTTGCATTAACATCAATCGGTGGGCATCTCCATAGCCCATTGATTAGCCTCGTTGATGTGAGACTTTCTCCTTTTCTGTCTTCTCCACATAACCCCCCTCATTATATTCTATTCCACCCATAGTGCTATGTCCATGGCTCGCGCTCATATATTGCGTGAAAGTTTATAGGTTTGAGATTACTAAAGTATGAAACAATTGCTTGGCTTGTCATTGGGGTTGTGCATGATGAGAGCATTCTTGTGTGACGAAAATGGAGCATGACTAAACTATATGATTTTGTAGGGATGAACTTTCTTTGGCCATGTTA